>NC_133314.1:20097874-20303285 GCF_012295235.1 Primulina huaijiensis
ATAAATATGTTAAAACACAAATTTAAAGTCTGGTCACCTCTCTTAAGTTCTAAATGAAGAGTAGATCTCTTATAAACGGTCTCACGAATCTTTATATGTGAGACGAGTCAATCCTACCGATATTAATAATAAAAAGTAATATTCTTAACATAAAAGGTAATATTTTTTCATGGATGACCCAAATAAGATATCTGTCTCACAAAATACGAACGATGAGATCGTCTCACACAAGTTTTTGTCCTAAATGAGATTCTAGTCTTAAATTTAGCCACCCACCATAATTAAAATTTTAAATTTATCCATTTCAAAAAAAAAAAAATATATTAACCGGGCTAGACTTTATTACACTTGTATTCAAATTTATTAAAGTTGTATTTTGGTTTATGAATTTGAAATGGTGATTTTTGCATCCGTGATTTCAAATTTCTTTACTTAAATATCAGATTTGAAATGAATTTTAAATCTAATCTAAAGAGTGAAGCAATTCTCATTAATTTTATTTATTGATACATTTAAATTTGTGTACAATTTTTTTTTAAAAAAAGTAAATCCGTATATCATTATGGCAAAAATTTGTGTGAGACGGTCTCACAGATCGTATTTTGTGAGACAGATCTCTTATTTGAGTCATCCATGGAAAAATATTATTTTTTATTATAAATATTGGTAGGGTTGACCCGTCTCACAGATAAAGATTCGTGAGACCGTCTTATAAGAGACCTACTCTATCATTATTGAATGAATGAACACAATTTATCAATCCAACACATGCATCATGTATTGAATGAATAAAGACACTACCCATATCAGTGACATGAACAAAACTCTAATGTTTCTTGAACTTGACCCTAAATCATGGATTGTTTTGGTATTTTTTTCATCAATTTTTTGTTGCATTATAATTTATGTTATATTTATCAAATTTTATTTATTTATATTTTTATTTAGCATAACATAAAATACTTAAAATTTCATATTTCATAATTGTAAAAATATCATCACACTAAATCTCATTTCATATTAATTATTTAGAATATCATAACTAAGTCAAAATTTTAATAAACAATACATATACGATACATAATATTTATATATTATATTGTACACAACGTATGTTCGTTGCTCGAATAACTTGATCGTTTTAATTGACAAAAAAATTCTATAATTTCATTTAATAATCNTCTAAAAGCAATTTGTATTAAACCTATATGAATAAATCTGTAATTTTTCCTATAAGGCAAAATATCTTTATTATTCAATAGTCTAATAACCATTTCTTCATTATGAAGAGGTACTGATGATTCTGTAGTTTTTTAGTTAATTATCATTAATAACTTAAATATTTTAAAAATCTATATCGACCAATTATTAAATATTTAAAAAATAAATTTGATAAATGAAAAAAAAATTCCTCTATATCCCCGCCTAAAAATCTGAAGCCCCACGTTATTCTCTTAGCCTACAAAATTCCCATTTTTTGGCCCAAATTTGTCAAAATATTTAGAAAGCAGCAGCAATGGAAGAAGTAAAATCCGACCAACAATCGGTCACCACCACCACCACCAACGGCGACGTCGGTCCAAATGGCGGTGCCTCCCCCAAAGGTGGTTTCTTCGGTGGGTTTTTCCAAAAGGGGCGGCCGAAGCTCCGAATAACGTCTGAGTATGACAGCGAGACCTCTATTTTCCTTAATAAGGTGTCGTGCAGGCTGTTGGATAATTTAGCCAAATTGAAGCTGTCGTTTCACAACAACAGCAAAGGGGAAGTTTCGGATCCTCAAGTTACCTTTACTTCCAAATTCTTTTCGTTGCACTACGATGTCGAAGAAAATGATGCGCTGCTCAAGGCATCGTTCGAAATAGCTCCTGGACTACAGTTCAGAGCTGACCACTCGGTCAAGGTATTTGTCAATTCGCTTCAAAAGAATGTATTGATCCTTTTCTTAACTAGTTCATTTTGAGTAACTTTAGAATTCTTGAGTGTTAACATTCTCAGAAGACAGTCTTCAATTGTTGAGATGACTCAAGAGTATCTTCTTGTTGGCTGTTCTCACACACCTTAAAGGATTTTGATAATTACGAGTACTAGAGTGATGTGATGAAACAAAATTATCAATTTTCCCCCTTTGACTCGTAGAGAGGCAAGCAGTGTCAATACCATGTCATCCTGGTTGCTGAATTTTGTTTCAACTCAATATAATAAACGTGGATGTGACAATGGTTATGGTTAACGCCTAGCCAATAACTTATCACGGACCAATATCCCATTTAGGAGGCATTTCACAAATGTGTTAAGGTTTCATTTGGATTGAAGGTTTCAAAACCTCATATTCTATCTATTTGGCTCAAATGAGCGAGTTGAAATCGCTTGTGCTATGTGTGTGTGTGTGTGTGTTTTGCTTCAATTTCAGTTCCACTCTCCAACCTTGTCATTTGAACACACAAGATTTGAATCAAGATCGAAATTTTATTTCCTCTTAAGTTTCTGTAAAGTTACAGTTCCAAAGTACACGGAGACGATGAAGAGCGTACTCATGTCAGCCACCGTGTGTGTTTTTTTTGGTATATGGTATTAAAAGCAATTTATATATCTCATAACTCATAAAGTTTCAAGAGCAATTTTGTTGTTTTTATTGTTTACCATCAAGGTTCCACTTAAGGATTGTCTGTTCAGTATTCGCGATTAAATGTTTTAAATCAGTTGCATTAACAACATTTGAAGGGTAAATTTTTGCATTGCAAAACTAAGTGCTCATCGTGTAAGTAGCTAACTTTCTCTGCTTTATTTTTTAGTTTTTCCTGCAGATAAGTAGATTTTTAAAAAAGGATCAACTACGTGGAGGAGTTGAGTTATTTTTAGTGAATTTAGTCGTGTATTTGTGTGTGTGGAAGAGCAGTGTCAAATCAGCTTCAGAATAAATGGTCTTGTATTTTGAGGAGCAAACAATTCATTTTCTCGTATGGTTGTCATTTTCTTTTTAATTTTTGAATGTGATGCCTTCCTTTCTGTTTTCCTCTCTGTACTTATGAATTACATTTAGGATCATCAAGGAGAGGTTGCAATGATTGCAGATCTTGCGGGCCCAGACTACAAATTTCAATTGTCATCTGCTGTACCATCTATTGGAAAGGTGAGAATCTTTCACGATCATTCTTTAAACTTTACTTTTTCTAATTGTATCCAGTTCTTGGAAGCTTCAACTTGTGAGCCTATGGTAATGTGAAATCTATATGGTGTGCTTTTCTTCTCAACTTCAACCTTGGTATTATTTAAAAAGCAAATGGAAGTGCTTGACCTTAAATGTATTTATGAATGATTTAATTACTGTGGCTGCAGCCAAAGGCATCGTTGATATTTCCTCTTGGAGAAGTTACTTTTGAGGAGAAAGTTGAGGAAGAAGAAGATCAGAAGAAAGCTTTAGCAGTGAGTGGGTTTGTCAAAAGTCATGTTCTGAATGGATTGTGTACTGCTCTATACAGTGAGGACAGTTTGAATTTAAGATATGCATTCAAGGTATTTTCGTTCAGATTTCCTATTGAAGATTTACTTCTTTTTCCTCAAGTTGAGTTTAATCAATTTTGTCAAAGGATCATTGATGGAGTTTTTAATTCTTAGGACGAGCAACTGACATTCATTCCGAGCATTTCTTTGCCCTCGAAAGTGTTATCATGTGCATTTAAGCGGAGATTCAGTCCTTCTGACAAGTTAAGGTAAAGTTTCTCTTTCTCATTCCCCTCAAACCCTTTATCCTTTGGCCCTCGAGCCAATCTTAGAAACTGTAAAACTGGCTAGATTCTGAGTTGTATAACAAATGGCCATGCTAAGTAAAAATTCTGAAAATCCCTTAGATGTCATGGAAAAATCTTTTTTAGGCAGCTGCCGTTCGTAGAGCCTGCCTGATGTGGAATTCCATTTTGTGAGTGAGGATATCACTTTAATCACACCATCTTGAAACCTTTATCATCACGTGAATAGAAAATAACGTAGACATATTTAGATGACGGGCTTGCGCTCGCAGCGATTGTACTAATTGAAGATTATAATCAATGCTTCATTTTTCTCTCTTGTTTCGTATTCTCATCATTTTGTGACTCTGGGTTTCTTTTGATGAATGACCCCGTGGTTACCTTGGTGGTTTGAAACCTTACCTAAGCATTCTTCAATTGACTGTATCTTTCTTGAGAGATTTACCAATTTGTCTAGATAGCCGACAGTTCCGCTTCAAACCCATCTATCTGGAGTCTATCCTAGTGCAGAACTTTACCCAGATTGGTCTAGTACCATTCTATTATTTCACCCTCCAAAATGAAAGAACGGGAACTAAGAAATATTGGGGTTGATGAGTACAATTGCAAGCATAGTTTTGTTTGACAGTTGGGGAGTTATAACGGGGCTGGGAAGCTAAAATAAAAATAGCGTACTGCCTAGGGAGCTACTCTGAGACATGCGCCGAGTGCTAAGATTCGGAATTCTTCTGCTGATTTTGAGATTTTTCACAATTGCTTCCAGTAGCTTATCTGATCGAGAACCTGAGTTACTAATTTATTTTCCACATGTTGAGTCCATTTTAAGTTTGAACAGAGTATTTTATTGTTTACCAAATTTACTAAAATAAATTTCTAACCTGATCCTAACTACATTCTGAATCTTCAATATTCAATTCATTATCGTTTAAATTATTGCCATAGTGTTTTTGTCACAACCAATTCCGCAGACCAAGCACCACATCAGCGGCCGAAAGATCTGGTTTACAAGAGACACACGCACGGTCGATTTAAAACCAAGGATTAGGATCTTTTTCCTTAGCTGTTTGATTTGTTTTCGATAGGATTTGGTATTTAGGATCGGGTTGTTATCTTTTCAAATTTTAGGATATGGGTGGGAGTTATCTGTAGGTTTGGGAGCTAGGATTCTTTTGTATTTATACCCGTTCAAGGTTGAATAAAAGAAGGAAGAATTTTCCAGCATAAACAATTACTAAGAGATCGAGATGTTCTCTCTATCGAGCCTCACTCGTATCCTTACAATTGGTCGTCAAGGAAGGAAGTCTAACAAAACAACCTGGAATCTGGATTCCAAGGTTTCAGTTAGTAATCGGCCCGTTACACGATCAGTTTCAAGGGAACACGACAAAGTGGTATCAGAGCAGGGTGTAATGGGTGATTCGGCCATCTCGAAACAACTGGATGCATTCATGAAAATGTACATAGAGGACAAGAAGGCACAGGACCTGATTCAACAAGGATTTCGAGAACAACTGGAAGAGCTTTCCCTCTCTTTGGCGGCTGTTCGAACAGAATCCCTGCAAAATAATGATGTTGACAGTAACGCGAGAGGCTCCAACGATTCTCGACGCGGCGGACCCGAGAGGGGAGAAAATTTTTTCGGCGTGCAGCGCTATACACGGCTAGACCTTCCTCGATATGATGGGCTTGCTGATCCACTCGGGTGGCTCACCCACTGTGAATTTCTCTTCCGACATCAGAACACACCGATCCACGACCGGGTAGGGATCGCAGCATTTCATTTGGAGGGGGATGCGCAATTATGGTTCCTAAAGGTAGAAGAGAACAGCCCCAACATGACGTGGAATGAATTCAAGGAGCAATGCCACTTACGTTTCGGCCCAATCCTACGCTGCACTAAATTGGGAGAACTCTCTAAATTGAGGCAGACAAGTTCCGTGGAAGACTACCAGAAAAAATTCGAACACTTAATGGCGAGGACGACCAACCTATCACAAGATCAGCTGGTGGAACTTTTCATTAGCGGACTACATGAGGGTATTGCAGCAGAGGTCCTCATCCATCTTCCGTTGGACTTACCTAGAGCAATGCGCCTCGCAAGATTATATGATGTACGCTCTGGTGCGCACTCCTCACATCCTACGAACCATATTCGCCGTAATGCTGTCCAGAAATCAACAGGTCCGTTTATCCGGCGACTAAATCGCTCCGAGATGGAAGAACGCAAGGCGAAAGGACTGTGTTATAATTGCGATGAATTATATCTTCCAGGGCATCGCTGTAAGAAGTTGTTCTAGATTGAAGCCATGGATGATGCAATACAGCACGATGACCAAAACCCCCCTATTGATGAAGAAGAGCCCGCGGTTTCACTTCATGCTTTAACAGGTACACAGGGGGCGCAAACCATGCAAATCAAGGGCTCGATCTCACGTAATTCACTCCTTGTCTTAATTGATTCGGGCAACACACATTGCTTTCTGGATAA
This sequence comes from Primulina huaijiensis, assembly GCF_012295235.1. NCBI lineage: Eukaryota > Viridiplantae > Streptophyta > Magnoliopsida > Lamiales > Gesneriaceae > Primulina > Primulina huaijiensis. Next base: position 20,104,109 of record NC_133314.1, read on the forward strand.
ATCATTAGCTCAAAGTCTGGGGCTCCCGATGGAAACCAAAGCTACTCTCCGGGTCTTGGTGGCAAATGGGCGACGAATTCCTTGTGCAGGAGTTTGTCATAACGTGGTTTTACGATTGGGAGAATATAAATTTTGCATTGATTTTGTTATTATTCCCTTGGGAAGTTTTGGGGCGATCCTAGGGGTCAATTGGCTCAAACTGTTGGGATCCATCCAATGGGACTTCGCCAAAATGCATATGCAGTTTATGTCTCATGGGCAGAAAGTTACACTACAAGGAAACATCACGGACCACCCTAGATCAAGTGGCCACCTCGCTGCCTTACAATTACAGAAGGGCAGGGATCAAGAACTACACGACATCCTCCTAGGATTTGCAACAGTCTTTGCGGAACCTTCGGACCTACCCCCCCTTCGCAACTTCAGTCACAAGATCATTCTAGAACACGGGACAAGCCCCATTGCTGTCCGCCCATATCGTTATGCACACGCCCAGAAGGATGAGATAGAGAGGCAATGTACCGAGATGCTGTCCAAGGGGTTTATTCGACACAGCACATCTCCGTTCTCCTCACCCGTCATCCTAGTTCCTAAAGCCGATAAAACTTGGAGGTTTTGTGTCGATTACCGGGCTCTAAACGCTAAAACAATCAAGGACAAGTTTCCTATACCCATCATCGAGGAATTATTGGACGAGCTATTTGGTGCTTCCTTCTTTACAAAACTAGATCTACGCTCAGGCTATCACCAAATTCGCATGGATCCCGGAAGCATTCCCCTGACAGCATTCCGAACGCACCATGGGCACTACGAATTTGTGGTTATGCCATTCGGTCTCACCAACGCACCAGCCACATTCCAGGCCCTTATGAACTTTGTGTTCCAAGCGTATCTACGGAAGTTCGTTCTCGTCTTTTTTGACGACATTTTGATTTTTAGCCCTACATGGGAAAGTCATTTACATCACCTGCATATAGTTCTCACGACACTGCAGCAACACCAGTTTTTCTTAAAACGCTCCAAGTGTTTCTTTGCTCAACAGGAAGTCGCATACTTGGGCCATGTGATCTCCCAATCAGGGGCTAAGGTTGATATGTCCAAAATTGAGGCCATAACAGATTGGCCACTACCAACCTCACCAACAGCTTTACGTGGGTTTCTCGGGTTGACGGGGTATTACCGTCGTTTTGTCCAGAATTACGGATTGATTGCTGCACCGTTAACGGCTCTGCTTCGGAAAAATTCCTTCAAGTGGTCCACGGATTCCACCACAGCATTTGAGAAACTTAAAAAAGCCCTCACTACAACCCCGGTACTCACTCTTCCGAATTTTTCCAAGCCCTTTGTCGTAGAATGTGATGCTTCAGACTCGGGTATTGGGGCAGTACTTCAGCAAGGCGGCTGTCCCATTGCTTTTTTCAGTCATTCATTCGCCCAGCAGCACAGAAAATTACCAGCCTACGAGAAGGAGCTAATGGGTTTAACAAGGGCAATCCGTCATTGGCGCTCATATTTTTGGGGCCAACCTTTTGTCGTCCGCACAGACCACTACAGTCTCAAGTACCTACTAGAACAACGGATTGCAACACCATCCCAACAACGCTGGCTTTGCAAGTTATTGGGGTTTGATTTCACCATCGAATACAAATCTGGGAGTTCTAATACAGTAGCAGACGCCTTGTCACGACGAGATTCTCCTACGATGTGCGCCACAGCTGTCTCCACCCCTTCGTGGGATTTTCTAGCTGATATTAAAGCAGAACACGCCCACTCGGACGAAATACAACAGCTGATTAAGGACAATACAGGTGCACAACCGCAGCCCAAGTGGGCTTATGCTGAAGGCATTTTACTGTATAATTCGCGTATATTTTTACCCAAGACTTCCCCATTGATATCTCGAATTCTTGGAGCCCTGCATAACTCGTACCATGAAGGGTATCAAAAGACGTTTCAGCGAGTGCATCGCGACTTCTATTGGACAGGAATGCGACGCCAGGTGAAGGACTTTGTGGCCACTTGTTTGGTTTGCCAACGGAATAAAGTTGAACATCTTCAACCGGCAGGACTCCTCCAACCCCTGCCAGTACCTCACCAGATCTGGGCAGATATCTCAATGGATTTTGTGGAGGGCCTCCCTTCCTCACATGGAAAAAGTGTGATCTTCGTTGTGGTGGACCGCTTCTCAAAGTACGCTCATTTTATTGCAATCTCTCACCCCTATACTGCTGTATCAGTGGCCCGCATATTCTTCGACTATGTGTTTAAACTGCATGGCCTACCCGAATCCATTGTCAGCGATCGGGATGTCACCTTCACAAGTTCATTCTGGAAAGAGTTGTTTTGTTTACAAGGGACCAAACTTTGTTTCAGTTCTTCATACCACCCTCAATCGGATGGACAAACGGAGGCTGTTAATTGAGTCTTGGAGATGTATTTACGTTGTTTTACCAGTGACTACCCGAAGAAGTGGGGGGAATGGCTCGCTTGGGCGGAGTATTGCTACAATACAAGCTTCCATTCTTCATTGCGAGCCACCCCGTTCGAGATCATCTATGGGAGACAGCCGCCTAGTCTCTTATCGTATTGCCAAGGGGTAGCTCGCCTCGAAGCTGTAGATCAAGCACTGATGTCTCGAGACAGGGTACTCCGGAACGTCAGAGAAAGGCTACTGCATGCACAAAATCGGATGAAGGTGCAATACGACAATAATCACCGGGAACTACAATTCAATATCAATGATCTGGTCTTGTTAAAACTCCAACCGTATCGCCACTTAAGTCTGGCGGCACGAGCAAACAGGAAGTTATCTCCGCGTTTCTATGGACCTTTTAAGGTGTTGGAACGTATTGGGTCGGTTGCCTATAAACTCGAGCTCCCTGAGACTACCAAAATGCACCCCGTTTTCCACATTTCATTCTTAAAACCTTTTCGGGGAACAGAAACATCCGAGGCCACGTTACCAGCTCTTCCCTCGGGCGAGCAGCTACTTGCTCCTCAAGCTATCCTTGACCAGCGAGTTCACAAGGGGAGAACAGAGTTGTTAATTCACTGGCAAGGGCTGTCACCAGCAGAAGCTTCATGGGAAGATGTGGCATTATTCTCAGAGCGGTTTCCAGCCTTTGTGTTTGCGGACAAACACCAATCTCAGGGGGTGGGTGATGTCACAACCAATTCCGCAGACCAAGCACCACATCAGCGGCCGAAAGATCTGGTTTACAAGAGACACACGCACGGTCGATTTAAAACCAAGGATTAGGATCTTTTTCCTTAGCTGTTTGATTTGTTTTCGATAGGATTTGGTATTTAGGATCGGGTTGTTATCTTTTCAAATTTTAGGATATGGTTGGGAGTTATCTGTAGGTTTGGGAGCTAGGATTCTTTTGTATTTATACCCGTTCAAGGTTGAATAAAAGAAGGAAGAATTTTCCAGCATAAACAATTACTAAGAGATCGAGAGGTTCTCTCTATCGAGCCTCACTCGTATCCTTACAATTGGTCGTCAAGGAAGGAAGTCTAACAAAACAACCTGGAATCTGGATTCCAAGGTTTCAGTTAGTAATCGGCCCGTTACACGATCAGTTTCAAGGGAACACGACAGTTTTCTGTTTATAATTTTTAATTATCATATATAAGAAAATTTCTGGAAAACTGCCATGGTTTTATCTATGGTTTGTGAGCAACCCCAAAAACTGTAGTGGTTATGGTTTTTATTGGTTTATGTTGCCAGCTACTTGTACTTCTTTGACTCAAACAATTGGAGTGTGGTCTATAAACACACAGTTGGGAAGGATTACAAATTCAAAGCAGGTTATGATTCTGAACCACGGCTTGGTTGGGCATCTCTTTGGGTAAGTTTATTTGCTTTCATGTTCCAGATAATTGATAAGCACGTGGTTGCTAGTGATTTATTTATAATTTTGCTTCTGACTCATCATATGTTCAATGTAAACTAAAAAGGGTCAGGCTAGAGAAGAAAGGGATGACCTAGTCCCTCATAAAGAGCTTGAGGCCAACTGTGGTGTTCGCATCTCAAATATGAGTTAGGACTTTTTTTATCTTCACTTCCACTTCCGGTCATCTCTGTTATTCCCTAGGTTGCTGTCACAGAACCAAAACCTTACCTGGAAGTTGGAACTAGAATTATAGAGGACCAATAGCTTTTCTTGTACTAAAAGTCATAACTAATTGGTACCCTGCAGCTCATTTAAATTATATGTTTCATTTTTGGCTTAGTGTTCGGTTTATGCCAGAACATTTGACTGGACCTGCTCCTTTCTGCCACTGAAGTCATTCCAAATGGCGAGAGATTTTTTTTAGATTTCTACTCGTAGTCTGAATCCAATTAATAACTACAAGCTTGCTAAATAACTTACTCTGGTGTGCATCGGGTAGTGGATAAATTTATGTTGGATTAAAAATAGTGTGTTTATTTGACTCAGGCCATATTATACGATGTATTTAGATAACATGTATTGAATATTTGTATGTGATTTGTATGAACATCTGTGTGAGAGATCAACAAAAAAAATTACTGGTATTGCACCTGTTGTAAAAAAAAATTCTCATTTTAGTGCATCAAACCATTCGAAGTTCAATCTTCCCTAAACCAATACCATTAAGGAAACTGCTTCCCCTATGAAATTTCTTGTACGAATTAAGGAAACTAAGTTTTATGTTTAATACTTGGTGATTCAGTTTGGAGATGAAGATGGAAAAGCCAAGGCAGCACCCATGAAGTTGAAAGTGCAGATCATGCTCCAAGTTCCTCAAGATGATATACACTCGTCGGCATTGATGTTCAGTGTGAAGAAGAGATGGGACATATGATACGCCAGATTCCCTGTGGTGGCTGATCCAAGTAATGCTCTGTCTGCAAGACGACTGGTTTGTTAGTAAAATATCTGGTTGTAATGAATTTTGTCGTTCTACTTCCGTTATCACTTCAAATTCTCAGTCATTTGCTTATCTGATGCCCCCAGTTAACCAATTATTTTATCGGATGCTCCCACTCCTATGTTTGCTTGTTATTGTTAGTCATTAAATTTCTAGTAATGAGCGGACAGCAGTAGAGCAATTGCTAAATATTTACATATGAAAAATTCGATTCAGAATTATTTACAATCCAATAATTGATTTCTGACCTGAATTGAATTCTTGGAAAAATATATCAAACTTTGATATGGTAAGTCTTCTATTTTAAAATTTTGGAAAACGAGTTTTCGAGGTAGACATTTTTCTTGTACTTTTTGGTGTTTGTTTTTTCAAGAATGAATTTTAGAGTTTTTTTCAACATTTTGTCGCATTTGATTGGCACTAAATCATATTCTTTTTCTATATTAAAGTGGATGTTGGTCCCATCTATTATGCATGCAGGTAAGGACATGATTTAGAATAATTGGATGTTATGACTCAGATACGTACAAAAGATCTATGCAATCCAGAAAATGTTTGGTTGATAAAATACATGTTTTTTTTTCCTTCATGATGAAAACCTTTTTGTATGAGTAAGAGTTCTTTTGACCAGATCGAGATGATAAATTGAGATATGTGCACGAGTAAATATCTAACATAGATATTTACATTTTGGAGAGATTACATGTTTTTATTTTATTAACATGGTGTGAAGTGGAATGGGAATGGGAATGACAGAAGAAAACAAGCTGAAAGAGGCAACTCGTGTATGAATCTGGCCAGCACAGTGCCAAGAATTAAGACACCATCATTCACGAGCCAAACTCCACCATACAGGACCACATTACATTTATTATTAAACCCTGTTTCTTACACACTCATTTTTTTAAAAAATAAAATAAAATATCTTCATTCATTTTATCTAATTTCTTTTTTATATATATATAATAGTATTGGAGAATTTCATATCTAATCTAACTACACAAGTGAACTCAAGGCCAAATGGGTTTTAAAGTTTCACTCTCGCCAATAGGTCAAAAGATAATTGCATAAGTCTTTAAGAGACGGTCGCATAAATCTATATTCGTGAGATTTTTTGTGGAAGATTTCTGGTTGTATTTAAGGAGGTGGATTTGAAATCCATATTTCGATTATAGTTTGTATTGTTTACAATGAACAATATATCAAAGTTTAAATTTGTATTTTATTTATTTACTCATTAGTAAGACAAAATAAAATGTATTTCAAATGATATTATTATTGGGTGAATTTGAAATTAATCTTAATTAACATGAAATACTATATAAACACGTGAGTAGTGGATTTGAAGTTTATGATCTGATTTCTCTTTAAAAACAAAAATACAAATGAAATCTATGGATTTAAAATTAATCAATCCAAACGCGACTTAGATCATTTTATCTGATTCTTTATATTACATGGCCGTTGAATCACAAATCATGGTATATTTTTTGAAATATGTAGTGAGGATGATTCACTTAGTCACTTAGGTATAAATTAGAACAAACATTATTATTCTCACTTGAATGTGTAATTTTGAGGATAAATGCAAAATTTGAAACCCCATTATTTCATTAAAGTGTGAAATTATTGGCAATTCATCAATGCATCTGACAGAATTATCTTTATTTCCCAAACCGGCCATTTCACTTGCATTGGATTTAAATTCATCTAGGATTATTTATGAAGGCTTAAATGGTTACCAAAACAAGCCACAAGGATCAGGATGCATGCATTGAAATATTTACTAAATCAATTAATTGCTGATAAATTAGGAAATATATATAATCTGCCGAGAAAAAGAAAAGTTTATATTTACTAAATTAATTAATTACTGATAAATTAGGAAATATAAATTTGCCGAGAACCAGTAAAAGTGGCACATGCTATATATGTATAAATGTTAGTTGTCTCACATTGATTAGATATAATACCTGGGAGTTGTATATATGGGATTTGACAATCCTTACTTCTTGAGCTAGCTTTTGAGGTTGAGTTATGTCTAAATTCAAATCTTAACAATAAATTAGATTAAAAAAATTCGAAATTGTCTGATTGAATTTTACGTATTCCAATATTTTTCTCAAAATCAATATAAAAGAAGAAGAGTAAAAAAAAATAAAAACAAAACTTAGAAATGGAAGTTAGATGAAATTAGTGTGAGAAAAAACTGCTTTACTTTTTGTATGAATGTGTGGAGAAAATAGACAATTTTTTATTATCATTTTGTTCTTTGAATATGTGACTCTCGTATTGATGTTTGATGATATTTATGTATAATTCCTCTGTTATGATCAGAGTGGATCAAAGAAGTTAGTAAGATGCTCTTTTGTTTTGAATAATAATAAAAGATATCATGATAAAAATTTTGTGACGAGCAATCGATAGTCTTTGGTTTGAGACGAGATCTTAGATTTGACCCTTGATTATAACAAACAAGTGGTAATTTATTTGCACATCTCTAGTATGATCTATCGTTGTGATTAACATCGATCCCGATAACAAAATACAATTTTTTGTCGATATTCGTTTATTTTGGGATCCAACGGTCAAATCATGGGGCGACTAAGGAGAATCAATAATAATTGCATCATCAAATCTTCGAATGTGAACTTGTTGAAATTTTTATGACCCAAACGGTGCCGGTTTAGTCGGGGAGATTCTCTGTCTCCATCGTTGGCGGTTGCCACGGGCACCCGGTGGGGATAGTCTTTGCCGTTCGGTTGGATACATCGCTTGTCTTTCGTTAATGTAGATATTGACATGGATAGCTATGGACCTTATTTGATCCAGTTTCTTGAAATACAGATCATAATACATTATTTGCCAGACCAAGCTTCATACTGATTCTTGAGGTGATAATAGAGAAACATGAACCAAACATTTGTTTAGTTATAATAATAATAATAAGTGGGTGGGGATAGGGGTTTGACTATGTTTCTCGTGAGACGGTCTCACGAATCTTTATGTGTGTGACGGGTCAATCTTATCGATATTCACAATAAAAAGTAATACTCTTAGCACAAAAGATAATATTTTTTCATAGATGACTCAAATAAGAAATCTGTCTCACAAAATATTACCCGTGAGACCGTCTCACACAAATTTTGTCCAAGGGTTTTGGGGTTGGTTGTTGAATGTAGATGTCCTAATAGTCTTCCCATTTAAGCAAAGTTAGTTGGATTAAAAGGCCAAAAGCCATCGAGTACAAGACTGGCCAACATTCCTGCCTACTGTGTTCCCATCATCATGAAATTAATATTTTAACTCTCAATCATCATTAGTCATCAAGATCGAGTAATTTCCTTCAAAATTTATATTATTTTATTAGAATAAATAAAATTTAATGATTTATCTGAGCAACAGAGTCTTTTAGCAGGCATTGTAATGTAATAGACAGGCGTACCAAAGTCACTGGTATTGTGTGAATGATCAAGAATTATCTTTGATTTTATAATCCGATTTCCATGATTTACATTTAATATTGATGTGATATGAAAAAGAAAATTATAAAAACACAAAAGTTTAAAGGTGGGCAGGAAGAAAAGTAAATAAAGTTGCAATCTTTTGAGAGGAAGAATCTGATTCGAAGTTGAACAATAAAAACACGCACTCGGACACACAGAGTTTGTTGGGTTGGCCAAATTCCCAACCAAACAGAGCCTTAAAAAAAGCTAATATGACGGGAAGAGTTGTAAAATTGTACACTTTGAAAGAGTCTGGTTAGTGGGCTAGACAGAGAGAGAGAGAGAGTCATGTCCATGCCTCCCAGGTTTGTGTATGTATAGACGGAGAGAGAAAGGGCGAGGCAGGGTGGTGGCGACATAGTTTGGCTTGGTGCAGCTTTTCTTGAAGGCACCTCCTGAAAGTTGCAGAGATAGTTAAGGTGATTAATCATTTTTTTAGTGAATTTTAGGTACATGATTTCTTGGGATTAGCATGCTTTTTTGAGCTTTTATTTTTCTGAGCAAAATTTTATTTTATTTTTTCCTGCTTGTTATGGGATTTTGAGTTCTGGGTTATTTTTTTCTTTCTTTTACTGAGTTTGTGAGAGTTTCAAAATTTTTACTCGCAGATCAGTGTAATTTTTGTGAATTTCGTCTCTAAATGAGGTGGCTGTGGGGTTGAAATTTTTGTACATGTCTGTTTGGGTATCATGGAGATTATTCCTTGATCTTTAAGAGTTCGGCTTTTTTAATTTTGTTTTCTTCATGCTTGCGGCCTAAGCTCAATCCAGAAGACTTGATAAGCAATTTTTCAAGTTTTTGTCACAATTTTATTTATTTATTTATTTATTTGGAGTTCAAGAATTTTGGGACACTTGGCATGGATTTAGCAAGAAATATGATCACCCCATCACCCTTTTCAGTTCTTGAAAGTTTTCATTTCAAATCTAATGGAAATTTTGGTTCCAAGTTAACCAACTTAATGAAAGAAGAAAGTTGGTAAGTTTTGAAAAGCATGTATTTAAAATACACATGTTGGTGTAGGATGTTCTTATTGACTTGCAACTAATTCTTATTTATGTCTGATATCGTGATTAGTGCCAAATGTTATGTTTTCACCAATATTAATAGTAATCCATAGCTTTACTTGGAAGTTGACTTCCTTAAATAGCAAACATACAAAGATGTCGTGCATAAAATATTTGTATTTGAAGACATGGAATTTGGCTAAACGTTTTGGCCGGCCGTTCGATTTTCCTCAGGAGGAGAGAGTAATGCTGAGAACATGGGAAAGAAAGGAAGCTGGTTTTCAGCCATCAAAAGGGTTTTCTCACATAATTCAAAGGAGAAGTTAACTGATGTAAGATATTCTTACAAACTTCAATGATTGTTAAGGTTGGATCCTAGCAGGGGTGCGGAGCCCTGAAATAAAATAATTTAGAATTTTATGTGTGATTTTAAGTTGCTTCGTCCCCCCCCAAAAACAAGTTAGCCGCCCTCATGAATTTATTGTAACTATTGTATAAAAATAAGATCATGTTCGAGTCCATGTGATTCTTGGTCGTTGAGCGTGTGTGAATTTAGTTGTAAATGCAAAAGACAAGAGTATAATTACCCTTAACTCTATTTTATCCTTCTATGTATGTCGAGGCTGCCGATAGTAACAAATTTATGGGTTGTGAAGCAAAATCTTATGATAAATAAAAAATTTGAAACTTTATCCTCGGGGTCCTGACTCCAGCCTGCTGTTGGTAATTCTTATTGAGCTCCAGAAAATGAAATGTGTAATTATGTTTACCTTTCATATTATTCGGTTTAATAAGGACCTCCCTTGCTAATATTCTATTTATGGGTACAGCTTCTGTTAATTTCTCCTTTATACTCCATGGATAGTAACACTGCTACTCTGCCACCAAGGATATGTTTAGCCCTCAATTATTATTTCTCCCCTTGGAAGTCAAGTAGCTGTTTGTTTCTTTCTTTCTCATAATAAAATATATGCCTATCTCCACATCCCAGTAGAAATTTCATGCCCCCTTTCATTTTATTTTTTTGGGGGTCATTTATTTCGGTTTTGGATTTGATTCAGTATTAGTGTCTAGTTGCACTGTCCTCCATAGGGGCTTTTTGTTTGTGATTTCAGCTGCCTTTGGCCAACCATTTCCTGCCTTGGTGTTTGGTTCAGTAATACCATAACAAATCTAATTTGAAACTTTTACCACCCTCAATTATGGAGCTTGTACATTTGTTCAGGGATCAGATAAGAAAAGCACCAAGGAAAAAAAGAAAGGCAATCTAAGGCATGGTGTGACAAAATCATTCATTCCTTTGTTCAGAGAGCCGAGTAGTATTGAGAAAATATTAGGGGAAGCTGATCAGTTGTTCATCAGGCATCCTACATCTTCTGAACAGCCAAAGCCTCCACCCATTGCACTTGGAAGGCCAAATTCACCTAGGATCCTTTCGCCTCGAACTACTTCTCATCGAGCCTTGTCCCCTAAGGCTAGTCCTCCACGAGTTTTTTCTCCAAGGGTCTCATCTCCAAAGGTTCAATCTCCAAGGGCTGTTTCTCCCAAGGTCCCACCAAGAAGAGCTGTTACTTCGAGGGCTTCTTCTTCGAAGGTTCCTCCTCCTAAGGTAAATCAAAGCCGGGAAGATACTAGCCATGTGCAGAGGCCAGAACCAACTGCAAGGGAGAAGCATCTTTCAGCCACTAAGATCCAGGCAGCATATAGAGGATACCTGGTAATCTTATAAATCAATGCCTGTGCAGAGTGTTTTATAAAAACATTTGTACAATACATGATTCATCTGCATGCATGGATTTCCATACCTAGTCATATGAAGTATAGTGACTTTGATGAAACCTGTGTTTGTTTTGGACTTTGATCCAGGTATAGACAACTGGATCCTGTTCTCACGATTAATTGTTTCTAGAATTGAGGCTGCATAATTGTATTTTCTGTTCTCACGATACTTACACCTTTCATATCTTGATTCTTAAGCATACTTTTATGGTTAATGTATTGTCATATTTTAAAATTTAAAGGCAAGGAAGAGTTTTAGAGCTTTGAGAGGTTTAGTGAGGCTTCAGGGGGTGGTGAGAGGCCAGAATGTAAAGAGACAGACGATGAATGCGATGAAACAAATGCAACTTTTGGTTAGAGTTCAAACACAAATTCATTCACGAAGGATCCAAATGTTGGAAAACCAGGCACTCCAGCACCAAGCTTATAAGGACGATAAGGAAGGGGCAAGTACCCTAAGCAAACGGACCTTGAACCAACAAGTAAGTTCTTGTTGTCTAATGTATTTGTTAAGCCAGTATCTTCTCAAATGCTTGAAACACTTGCCATCGTCTGCTCTAATTGACAGTAGCATCAATGTTTCTGTAATCCGAAAGATGATATTTGTGTTATTTTAGTTTAAGGGTGGTCGTAATGACGATTGGAATGAAAGTGTGCTAACTAAAAAGGAAGTCGAAGCAAGGTCACAGAGAAAGGTGGAGGCAGTCATGAAAAGAGAGAGGGCCATGGCCTATGCATATTCTCACCAGGTATCGTTGAACTTCTTCATTTGGCCATATTTACAGTTCTCTGTCCTGACTCCTACTTGGACCTTGGTGTCTTTCACGAGTGTGAGCGTGCATGCTGACGAAGGTATCGTTGAACTTCTTCATTTGGCCATATTTACAGTTCTCTGTCCTGACTCCGACTTGGACCTTGGTGTCTTTCATGAGTGTGAGCGTGCATGCTGACGAGTAACATTTTGGTTTTCTTACCCCCCACCCCCTTTTTTTTTGGTGTGGCTGGGAAGAATATATCCCATTAGTACATTATTGTGGCACGAAAAAGTGGTGTGGAAGAAAAGGTTGCTCAAATAACTGGGAGATGATGACGCGGGGTAAATATATTTTACAGTGTAGGTTTGGCTATATATAGTGACTCTACTTTACGCTAAACAATGCCTTCAATTCTTCGTCATGATATGTGAGATTGATTCTCTATGGCTCTTCAGTCTTTAGACATGAATCTTCTTTAAAATACACAAAACTAACTTGATTATAGCTTTGGCCTCGCTAACCCAAGGTAGCCAAATCATTGATTCAGGAATAAAACGGATGGGTGTACCGCATATACCATAGGATCGTTTCATACAACCAGACCACGTTTTATCGACTGGACATTCCATGTTTTATGAATATATTGAAATTAAATTGCAACAATATTTTACTCATTTTTACCATCTCTCGTAAAATCTCCTTTTTTACAGTTGTGGAAAGCTGATCCGAAATCGGCTCAAAGTCCTCTGGATATCCGATCAAAGGGACATCCCTGGTGGTGGAACTGGTTAGAACGGCAGCTCCCTGCATCGAGCAATTCTCAGAACCAAGCAACTCCAAAAAACTTTTTTTTTACCCCACCAAGGCCTATTTCTGATTACCGGGCAAGCCCTCAACTTCTTGCTAGAAACTATCCAGAAACTCTCACGCCAAGGTCATCAAGATCGGCAATTCCTGTTAGAGCGAAACAGTTTCAGACACCAGGTCGAACACCACCACAGGCAATGGGTATCAAGTACTCTAAACCACGATTAAGTGCAGCTGATTCTGCTTCTGAAATTCCTTTAAAAGATGACGATAGCTTGATCAGTTGCCCTCCTTTTTCTGCTCCGAATTACATGACGCCTACAGTATCAGCAAAGGCAAAAGTGAGAGCAAATAGCAATCCCAAGGATAGATCGATCCCCGGAACTCCAAGTAATGACTTCAAGAGACGGTTTTCTTTTCCTTTGAAACCGAACATCGGTTCTTTCAAGTGGAATAAAGACTTTAACGACGATGCTGCTTCTCAAAGGGTGGCCGAAAAACACCAGTCTTCGCATTTGTTAGGAGACGCCATAAGCATGGATTCGACTGTCTCTATGCCAGCTACATTTGGACGAAAGCCCTTTAACAGATTTGTGTGATCTTGATTTCTTCTGTATCCTGATAGTTATTTAACCTTTGTATTGAATTTTCTGTGAATGTTTTTTCTTTCTACACTTTGTTGGGTGTAAGAATGAATTATACGTTGGTTGCAGCTTACTGATGTAAAATAATCAGGAAAAAAAAAGAGGAATTGGATTGGTTTGATTGATGTTAGATGATTCATACGATTGGAATTCTTACCAGATTTTCGAGCTTGTTCTGAATTTGAGTCCTTTAAGATAGTCCATCTTACGTTTATGCTTTGTATGTGTCTGAAAATTTCATGTTCTACGAATTATTCTAATATTTCCTAATTTAAGTATTTGAAAAATAAGTAATATGTTTACATTTATAATTTTATAGTTAATTTATGTATGGATGGCATGCATACTAATAATAAATTATATTTGGCAAAAACTTGTGTGAAACGATCTCACGGATCGTATTTTGTGAGACAGATCTCTTATTTGGGTCATCCATGAAAAAATATTATTTTTTTTATTTTAAGAGTATTATTTTTTATTGTGAATATCGGTAGGGTTGACCGGTCTCACGGATAAAGATTCGTGAGATCATCTCACAAGATATCTACTCATTATATTTTACAACTTTATATTTATTTTGTTGTTTATTTCAGATTTAGAAAGTAATAAATATAATTTATTGAACTATTATTTTATGTTTATTTGTTAATTGACTGAGAGGTGTCCGGGTGATTTTAATACTTTGTTATTAAATATATTTAGTTATTTTAATTTGTAATTCGTCAAACTTTAGTACTGCTAGGTTGTACTATTTCTTTTTAAATAATTTAATATTTAATTATTTGTACTAGATAATTCCAAAAAAATACATAAATTCAATATTAAATAAAAAATAGTAATGAAAGTATTATAAATAAGCTATATTTAATTAAAGATAAAAATAAAAAAAAATATACATATTTTTAATTAAATTAAAATATAAATGAATATTAATAAAATGATAGTGAGACTCATGAATATTTGATTGATGAGATATTTGATTGTGAAATACAGTTTTTTTATCGATGATATAGACCAATAACAAATCTACAAATATTTGAGTTATTGTAGATGCCGTAACGACCCTCTTGGAAAATCAATTACTAGTAGTACTGTTGAATAGTCATAGCATGTATTATATGAAGACATGTGGATCTTAAAAGGTGTCCAAGTTGATGGAGTAAATGAACATTTGGTTAATGGTCAGAAATTCGATTCTTCCTGTCAACACCTTCTCGAACGAGCTTGTCACACAGACTTGGAAATTGTTGTTTATCTGTCTAACGTGATTTGCAAGCTACTGCATTAATCCGTGTGTGTACCCAGCGAGTACTGAAAGATAGTATTTACAGATTCTCATGTCATTAAAAAAATGAAGACATGTATTAGCAGATGATCTTAGTATGTTAGAATTATTTTGTGGGCTCACATAATTTAATTAATTGTATATGTACATGCTATTTAATAAATGACACAATAAAGTGATCTAATTAATTATGGATTTTCAAAGTATTAAATAAATTGATATAGTCCATCTTATATGTAGAAACGCAGCCCAATCAGGTCTTCTATGATGGGTTAAAGACTGTTAAGGTTATATAAGGTTCTGGTCCCCAATGCACAAAGAATATAACACAGAATATATACGGCATACATGTTCTAGATCTCTCTTCTTCTTCCATCAAAGGCAAAAATAAGGTGGTCGATTCTCTGTTGCCTTGGAAGATTCATAACTTTGACGCTAGATCAATCAATGGATTCTGATGCGTATTTACCGTTATTCATATTTTCTGATAATTCGACATGAATTTCTAACGTGCTATGATATATGGATTTAATCACATGATTTATAGATTTATTTTATTAAATTTCCAACATAGTATACTTATCACCCGAGGTCATTTTTATCTATTTTTATATATAAAATAACATATTTGATAAATTATCCAATTGGTAAACATATTTTATGAAAGATATATTACATCTTGATGATCCGATAATTGGTAAACATAATGTTGAGTCATAACATGTATTATATGAAGACATGTAGCTCTTAAGAGGTGTTCGAGTTGGTGAAGTAGATGAACATTTGGTTAATGTTTATAAATTTCCTATCAACACCTTCTCGGGCGAGCTTGTCACACAGACTTGGAAATTGTTGTTTATTTGACTAACGTGATTTACAAACTACTGCATTAATCCATGTGTTTACCCATCATATTTTATGAATGATATATTACATCTGGATGATCCGATAATTGAGTTTTATCTCATATAATGGGATGAAATATAACATGAAATAAGCCTCGATTTTAGTAACTTCATGCTTTCACGATCAAAGATATATTATATATAATGATATATAATATTAAGGGTGAACAGAAATCAAACCAAACCAAATAGCTGATTTGGATTGATTTTAAAATTAATCAAACATAAAAAAATTGATTTGGTTCAAAGTTTTGATAGAAAAAATCCAATCCAAACCGATTTTAAAAATATATAATATGTTAAAGAATGTATGTATAGATTATTTGATTTTTATTTATATGATATTATCAATATTATGAAAATTGATAATTTATGTTACTTTTACAAATTTTAGACTTTTCAATAATCTAAATTGAAGTTAAATGAATGTTGGGATCAGAAAAGAGTTTAGAGAGATAATGAATAAACTCTTTTAAAAAATATTTCGATTTTAAACTTGGTTTTCAATCGTTTTGAGGTGGTTGAGAATTTTCCTCAAACTGTTAGAAACATGAACCACTAATAGTGCGATAACGGTTCAAGATTTCTAATGATAAGTAAATAGTTGGCAATCTTGTCAGAAAAAATATATTGAGAGAAAACAGAGCTGAAAAATAAGGACACGAGGTTTTTTATGGAAGTTCGGAGATCAAAACTCCTACGTCACCCCTTCTTCCTTTTCAGGAAGGATTCCACTAAAAGACTTTGTCTTTACAAAACTCTTTGCAACAGCCCACTCCAATCAGAACTTATCACACTGCCTGTTTTGGAACTCTTAGTGATCACTTTATACTTTTGGATTTTTAAGAAAACTTAGTTCACCTGACACCACAACTTAATCAAATAACCAACAGGTTACTGATATGAATAATCTGATTTAATTAGCACGAAAATGATCCTTGAATGATCGATTATCTTTCTGTTTAGTGCGTGTAGATCGAGCGATGAATCAGATAAGCTTTGAATGCGCTCTAAATCTTTTAAAGTACGCAGGCTGATAATTTTCTTTTGCTGTGAGTTGAATGGTTTGTTGCCTCTCTTTCATCCCATCTTGCATACAACTCTTGTTAATATAGCCGATTGTTCCAATGGTCGGGAAAGACAAGCAACGTTAACCTGAGCTCCTGAGCAAATGTGTCGTTGTCATCTTTACGAGCATTAATTGTTCTTCAATCGATGCATTTAATGTTCTTTTTGCTCAGCATAGTTCTAAATCACATTTCTTGAGGAGTTCCTTTTATGATAACTGTTTTCCGCATCAGAACTTTGTAATCTATATTTGATCTTCTTTTTCTGGGATATTGAAATAAATGCAGATCATTCTTGGGACTGGTGCAGAGACAAGTTGACTTTGAGGTGGTGCAACTTTTTGAATATATAGAGCCGGTCAGAGAATGTCTTTTGAGCAATAAATAACTCTCTTTAATGATCCGGTTTTGAGGAAGATAATTCAAGTCCAAACTTCTTTTTATCGAAACGGTTGAATTTGTAGGTGGTCTAAAATTCACGCAATCAGTCTTCTTGTGCTTTAGCCGGTTGAAATATATTCCAGTTGCTGAGCTGGGCAGTTGAATTGATATCTGTTACATAGGCGAAGTACAGCTGTTTTCTGAAACAGTCAAGTGCTGTTTTGATTTTGTCGATTACCAAAATTTTTGGGTAATAATTTCTTAACAATGAATAAATAAGATAAATATATATCCTTTTTTGAAGTGTGATGACATGTTGTGGTAAAGTTTTTTTGAGCCGAACTACTTTATTTTGAGAATTTATAAATTTTGATGCAAAATTTGTAATGTCATTTTCTGATATTATAATATTAAATTGTTTATCTGTATGTATATGCTATTTGTCTATTTATAATTACTAGTTTTAAAAAAATTAAATTATGTTTAAAAATAGTAAAAAAAATGTATTTGGACAAAAATTAAAGCTGATAACCCCAATCAAGTCGAACGAAAACAAAATCGATTTCATTAGTTTGATTCGAGTTTTTATCATAAATAGAATCAATTCAATGAAGACACTAGAGTTCGAGCCTAATCTCCCTTCACCTACCCCAATATGTAATTTTTTTTAAAAAAAATTATGTGGGGAAGATCGAAAATTTTAGAATAAGAGTGGGTCTCATGTGAGACCGTCTCACGGATCTTAATCTGTGAGACGGGTCAACCCTACCCATATTCACAATAAAAAGTAATACTCTTAGCATAAAAAGTAATATTTTTTCATGGATGACCCAAATAAGAGATCCGTCTCACAAATACGACCCGTGAGACCGTCTCACACAAGTTTTTGCCTTAGAATAAAGTTAGACTCCAAGAAGGTCGTGGATTTTACATAAATACCCATGTGAATTCATGCAAGTGCCAAGTGGGATGATTATTCATGAATTTTGGTGCCATTTATTAAAACTAGATGTTGTGTAACCTTTACGCACAAAATATATTTGATAAATAAATCACAAAAATATAGTGAGATGATGTCATTTGTCAATTTTATAAAACATATATTCTATTTGAGTTATTTATAAAAAAATTTATTATTCATGTCAAAAATATTTATTTTTAAGCAAAAACTTGTGTGAGTCGGTCTCACGGGTCGTATTTTGTGAGACATATATCTTATTTGGGTCATCCATGAAAAAATATTACTTTTTATGCTAAGAGTATTATTTTTTATTGTGAATATCGGTAGAGTTGATCTGTCTCACAGATAAAGATTTGTGAGATCGTCTCACAAGATATCTATTCTTATTTTCATTATAAACATGAATATGATAGACGTATTGGAAAAAAATTTGCGAAATAAATATGTAAATTTACGAAATCACAAGACTCCACTCGAAGTGGACCCTTTCGGTTTCCATCTTCGTTTTTCCCACCAACCTTTTTTTTTAAAAAAAAATTATAATAGCTAATTTTAAAGAATATACTACCATGCAAAATACTTATGCTAGATTTGAACAATGGAACCGAAAAGAACTCATTGGACAAGTCGAAAAGTAAAGTTTAAAAAAAATATAAGATTTTTTTTTGTTCTTGATGTTGATTGATAAAAGAAAGTAAAAGACAAAGCAAAAAAGTAAGTCTTTTCAAAAATCTTCATAAATTTATCTATGAGATGAATTTATCTGATCAATAATTATCATGACAAGTAATATTTTTAGAATAAAAAATTATATTTTTTATTAGTTAAGTCGATTCGAATATCTGTATCACAAAAATAAAGCGTGGGACGGTATCAGAAAAGTTCATAAAATAAAAATTTATAATGAAAAATATCACTTTAACATTTTTGAATCAAAATGCTTCAATCCACAAGAATTCAAAGATATGAAAAAAAAGAAAAATTGATTGAGAAAAAAAATGGTATTTAAGATTTAGGAACAAAAAAAATGAAAATTTGGATCAAGAAGTATATGATTAAGTGAAAGTTAGGTTAAAGAAATTGTTTAATCATTTGCCTTTTTATTTTTTAATATAAAATTTTTATTATTAATTTTTTTAATATAAAAAATTAAAGTAGGGCGAGCTGTTTGCCGCCCCAATTTAATTTGGTGGAAATTGAGGGGAGGCCAGTTTTTACTATAATATTTTGAGTTGTTAAAATATTAGATAACTTGTTTTAGGAATTATTTATCATAAATTAATGTTAAAATAAATATAATTTTTTAAAATTATTTAATAAAATAACTTTGAGAATAAAATTGTGTACCTAATTGATTTTAAAAATAATAATTTGACTTAAAAAAATTATATTAAATGTAAAATTTATTTTTAGTTATATATATATCAATTAAGTTATTTATAATAATTTATATACTAATTTATTAGGGAAAAAATTATAAAATAATAGTCCAGAGAGGGGTAAAGATGTCATAAAATTATGTACGTTGGATTTTGTCACGTTCGAAGATCACGTGAGAATTCCGGAATAAATTGCTTAAAGGAATCACCGTATGTCTCTCTCTGTCTGTCTCGCATTTTCCGATTCTTTCTTTCTGTGGAGGAAAAATAAAGCTACCCAAAAAATCCTCGAAAATGGCTTTGAAGCTGAATGCCGTCAAGTGCCACCCCGATAACTACCATTATTCTGCGCTTCCGCCGATTGCCAGCTTCAGATCTCCCAAGTTTTGCATGGCTTCCACTCTTAGCTCTGGTTCGAAGTATTGAGCTTGTCCCTTTTCTTTCGACGGTTTCTTTAGTGTTTCTTCTTTTGTTTTTATGAATGCGTTTTAATCATGACACTTTTTTTTGGGTTTCTTTTTACGGTAAAGATTGGATTTTTAGCTCAAATTAGATGGTTTTCTTATTTTTTTTGATCTGGGTATTTTTGGGTTTGGATTTATTGTCTGATTTTATGAAATCTTACACTAATGGGTTTTGATGAAATGCATGTGATTGAATCAATATCGTGTTGCTCAGGTGGGCCATTCTTGAATTCTCTGAAAAAGCGCTTATGATTCTTGTTGCTGCTGTATAACGAGCATTAATGGCTCATAAATTTGTAATAGTTTGTGCATGCATTGCCAGAACGTGATAAACTTTCTCCAAACCTTTCGTCCTTTTGTTTTCCCCTGCAAAAGATGTGAATTAAATATGCACTTGAGAAATTTCCTCAAGCATTCCAACTTCCCTACTAGTCAATTGGATTCGAACATGATCTGAATAGCAGGCCAGCGATAGCAGAGTGAGGAAATTTGGCCAAAAAACCAAACATAAACAGGGCTACTTTTCTGGATGGTGTTGAGTTGTATATTTTTCCAATCCTTCTGTTAGAATCTTAACCTTTCATGTCAATGACTATGGAAGAGTTTGAATCCACCAAAATCGGAATAATTTGAATTTAAAATTGTAAATATGTTTCTCAGAAAAATATATATTATAGATATGTTGCTCAAATATGAATTCTTTAATCCAATACAACCTATAAGTGTTTTAAATTTATTTTGTGTGTCTGGCCTACGTGAGAGTTGTGCTCCTGTAGGTTATATTTCTCAGAACAGTTATTGGTGTCTTATTTTTTTATTTGTAGTTTTAATGCATATACAGTTCGATACTCAAAATTTGATTATATGTTTGATGCAGAACATAGTTGTTAAAAGCGCATACGAATTGTGTCAAGGCACAAAGCGCGTTGAGGCATAGTCTCTTCCTAGATATATGTCAATGTGCGCACATTTTGCATAAAGTAGGCTTTTTGGTGAACTTTAAAGGCTCGAGGTGCATTTTAAGCGAAATGTAATGTAAGCGTGTGCCTGGAGCCTCAGTGTCCTTTCTATCTTTGATAACTATGGCTTGGACAGTTTATCAACAGCTCTATTTTAGTGTCAGTGTCCCTTTCTATCTTTAATAACTATGGTGTTCCTTTATGCGTGTTTGATTTTTTCGCAGGGAGATTACTGTCAAAAAGCCTTTCGGTCCTCCACATGAGGTTCATGTTCAAGTTACACACTCGATGCCACCTCAAAAGATTGAGATTTTCAAATCCATGGAAGATTGGGCTGAGAATAATATACTGGTCCACCTTAAGCCTGTTGAGAAGAGTTGGCAACCTCAGGATTTCTTGCCCGATCCTGCATCTGATGGATTTGATGATCAGGTCAAGGAATTAAGGGAAAGAGCAAAGGAACTTCCAGATGATTATTTTGTTGTTCTGATTGGAGATATGATCACAGAAGAAGCACTTCCAACGTACCAAACAATGCTTAATACCTTGGATGGTGTACGGGATGAAACAGGTGCGAGCCCAACTCCATGGGCAATTTGGACGAGGGCGTGGACTGCCGAGGAAAATAGGCATGGAGACCTTCTAAATAAATATCTTTATCTATGTGGACGTGTAGACATGAGACAGATTGAGAAGACTATACAGTATCTGATTGGATCAGGAATGGTGAGTCTTCGCCAATAGTCCCCCAACTGTTTGTATTCATACTGACCATGGGTACTGTAGTTAATTTTTAAACCGCGTAGTTTATCTTTTTACCACGCTTTTCTTATAGCTATTAACATAGTGCCTGCTTTCATGTGGTTCCCAACTTTCTCAGGACCCAAGGACAGAGAACAATCCATACCTTGGATTTATCTATACATCCTTTCAAGAAAGGGCTACTTTTATCTCCCATGGAAACACTGCCCGGCTTGCGAGGGAGCATGGGGACTTGAAACTGGCTCAAATATGCGGTACTATTGCTGCAGATGAGAAGCGCCATGAGACTGCATACACCAAGATAACCGAAAAGCTATTTGAGATCGACCCGGATGGAACAGTTCTGGCCTTTGCCGACATGATGAGGAAGAAGATATCTATGCCAGCCCACTTGATGTATGATGGTCGTGATGATAACCTTTTCGAACACTTTTCTGCTGTTGCTCAGAGACTCGGTGTCTACACAGCTAAAGACTATGCAGACATCCTAGAACACTTGGTGAACAGATGGAAAGTGGCGAGTATAACCGGACTTTCATCAGAAGGGCAGAAAGCACAGGATTATGTCTGTGGGTTGCCTCCAAGAATCCGAAGGCTAGAGGAACGAGCTCAAGGAAGGGCCAAACAAGCATCGAAAATCCCATTTAGCTGGATATATGATCGAGAGGTACTGCTCTGAGCTCTACTTCACATATGGATCCTAACTAAGTATTAGGAAATTCGTAACGAATTTTCGGTTTTGTTTTGTTTCGAGTTCCGATGTGGTGTTCCTTTGTGTGAAGGGTTATGTTTTGGGAGTGATTGTAGATACCAGTTTGTTTAATTCTATTGCCTCTGTAGGAGCATTTGTGGTGAAGTTATGGTTTGGTTCGTATCTTGTTTCCCCATATAGCTTTTGTGACCATTAAACAAACCAAACTTGTACCTTTCCATCTTTTGCAGCATAAGCAGGATCTCGGATCAGTATCAAATGAGTATAAAATTATTCATAAATGTAGCTCCTCACTTTCACTTTCTTTTACAATTTTTTTTAGAATATTATTTGACAACATATTCGATCATTTATAGCATTGATTTTAACCAATTCCATGTTTTAGTAACTACGAAAAGGACTACATTATACTAGGAGAAAGTACTTATTTTCTAGTAAAAATTAGCATCTATGGTTTCATCTTCGTTAAAAAAAAAAATCACTAAAGATAACTAAAATACAAGCCATGATTTAATATACATTTACACTAAAAAATAATATTTTTTTTATGGATTAAATCAGATTAAAGATAAATCTCAAAAAATTGACTAATGAGATGTCATAAGAGTTTTGTATATACTCAAACAAATGTTGCATAGGTGTTGATATTTATTAACATAGGCATGATTGGTGCTTGCATGTTATGAATTTACCTGTTGCAACCACAAATCAAGAACCAAAATTATACTGCAAATGGAACTCAAATCAGTTTGCTATTAATTCACTAGCTCTAGCTAGTTACAATTCCTAAAACAAAATAACAGAATGATTCCTTCCTCACATATTTAAGTAGTGGTCTCTTTCTGGACTCTTCTACGGCTTTATAACTCATGGGCTTGTTTATATCCTAGGGCCCATTATACATAGGGCCGTAACAGTACCTGAACCGTTTGCCGAAGTTTTCTTCTTCTTTGACATAAAAAATCATCGGGATTTTGTTTAACGTCAAGCTTCACTCGAGTAATTTTCAAGTTTCTTTCAGCTCCAATATTAAATTAAGTTTAATATAAGTATGTAATTTATTATAAAACCAAGGTAAATAATACAAAATAAAAAAAGAAAAACAATTTTTTTTTCTAGTCTTCTTTTTGGTCAAAGCCGAGCTTGAACCTAGCTTGGACTGAGCCGCTCACGAGTTACTCGACTTTACTTTGTGAGCAGCTCGGCTCGATCGTACCTTTGCCTCATGACCCTAACTATTGCTCCAAGGGTAGTGATGTTATTTATTTGATTTGAGTCATATAGGAAGAATATGGTTCACGTGTACTTCTAATCAAAATCAAAATTTATGAAACGACTAATGAATTTGGCAAAACTTTCCAATTAACAGTTAGTTTTTGGGGTGTGTAACATCCTTTTATACCATTAACTTAACATTGATGTTCTATTTGAGAATTTAAACAATGAAAAACATAAAATCTTTAGGAAGAAGATATTATCATGATCCACATTTATATGCAGACCATCTAAAGGCTAAACACAATTTATACATTCTTTCTTGCCAAAATATTCTATTCATTTCAAAAGACTAGCAGACCCCAAAATCAGTAGCGCTTCGCATATTGTTCTACATGCTCCAAAGTTCAATCTGTTTGTAAAATGACTGGTCTAAAATTGAAGTCTTGCAAAATATTCATCATACAGTACTTTTATTTAAACATGAAGACACACAACTCACGACAAAATGTGCCCCATCACACAAACATTCCATTTACAAAGAATAAAACACTCAGGCCTTAGGTATTATGGTTGCTTCCATCTCATTTTTATGTTTCTGATCTTCAAACTTGTCGATCGCTAGCTGAAGTTCATCAGTACCACCAACAGCCCGCATAGTATAGAAGTACACCCCAAAGACAAAAGCTGATAGGCCACCAGCAACAAGCAGATTCTTTGTCTTCGGTGCAAGGGCATGGAATCCAGAAAGTCCGGTCATCTTTTTAATAAACAGCTAGAATTCTATAAACGTATACCCTGAGCCTGCAAGTTTAAGAAACGAGTCTGTTAGTAAACTACTAAAATAAAATAATGGAAACGTTAGCATGAATTCAAAAACCAAATTTAAAATCACTAATACAGTAAAACTTGTTAAAAATGAGGTTAAGAGATGAACTATGACCAACTTATGGTGGCAATTGGCATATCGTAAGAATAATTGGTGTAGCCTTGCGTCAACTATTTATATTTTGGGATGCTTCTTAATTACCTCACAGTATTTCAGATATCTTTCCCAGCACACTGGATGTGGAAGGATTAAAGGTAAGAATCCAAGAGAACAAACAAGAATCACTCTGCAATTATCTCCATTTGCATAAAATAATATTAGAAAAGGTAAGACAATGGGTCAAGGAAAGAGTTAATTTGGCATAAAACAAATATTTATCTTTGGACAAAAATGTTATCTTTAATAAATAGAGCCTAAATGGTTATATCATTTAAGACGGGGGTGATTTCATATATTTGAAAAGGGGGAAATTGAATTGTTCAAAAAATTTAATTTTCTATTCTTGAGATGGAGCTACCTCTGAGTCTGCTTTAACTCACATCACTCGCCTCCATTACGCAAGGAAAAAACACTATACATCCCCCTTATGCCTTTCAACTGCACAAGTTTTGTGGCCTATCTATGACAGAGTCTTGCCCTAATCACGGCTTGTCTTTTTAGCCGCATATCCCCCTGACTCATATTTATTAAAACTAGGATCAAATCAAAGCAAGACCAAGCCATTGAGATAGACGTGAGTTATAGCCAAGCAAGGTTATGAAGTGCACTCTACAAGCATGAAGCATTAGCCATGGTATGCATGCTTTCAAGGCTCAATAATCCCCACCAAGTAAACACGTCTGAACTACAAGGGCAGTATATCCAAGATGATAGGCAAGACAATGGTTATTATTTCGCTTACTAGTAAACATTAGTTTCACCCTCTTTCTATACACCATCAGTATGATATCTTGTCAAATTTTCTTCTAACATTTAGATTTTATTGTATTAACTCTTAATGTAACTAACTCCCTTCGATAAAATTTTCTAAAGATTTAGATATTACAGTAGACTCTACAACCATGGGACAAGAAATCCGTGTGTGATTTTCCGCTCATCACAAGATTATGAGTCACTTTTCTGTAGTCTCCAGGCTATCTATCCTTTGCCCTCTCTTTTCTTCTCCTTCTTCTATATTACATGCTTCCATTAAAAAAGAAAAGAAAACCCAGGATCATGTTTAACACTAGCCAGTTTTATACATAAATCTACTCAAAAAACAACACATAAGATTTAAAATACTCCTACCTCAGTCCGCCCGAACAAATCCAAAGAAACAAAATCTATTCTTTTGACAAGTAAATAGCAACCAAAATTCTCTCAAATTCATTTCTCAGCAAGAAATTTTATTCCAGCTATTAACCAAACTAAGAACCATGTAAAATAATACCTTTAAATTCCGGTCCACTAGAGATTAGAGAGATTGGAGAACGAACCTGATGTGAAACCCTAGCTTCGGCTTTCTCCTATGATTCACCGCCACCTGATTCGTAAGCCGCTAATGGATATCGGGTTTGGGTTTCGTCCAAACAGTTTTCCGGGCATATAGAAGTTAGAGAACCTTTTAAAAGTAATATTATTAAGATTTTTTGTTAGATGATTTTAGACATTTATATGCACGAAATACGTCAATACATGTAATTAAAAATAAAATTTTTGACATAAAAAATGAACAAAATTGATTTATAGAGTCATATCACAAATTTGATATGTGAAACAATCTCGTAAGAGTTTTTGTGTATCAATAATAATTTTAAAAAAGTTTGAATTTATTTATAGTTTTTGGAATGTGAATAGCATTTCTCGTTTTAGTATTCGGATAAATACAACTGATAACATGATGTAAGGCTAATGAAATTATGTATGATCCAACATGTAATTTTCACAACTCGACGAACTAATAACACCTCCATTATGATAAAACGAACCCATGACAATTGAAAAACCATACATCAGAAAAAGAAGCAAACGGAGAACTCAAAGATTGTGATGACAAAAACTGGCCCTCCTCATACATTATGTGTGGAATCCCACAACAAATCAGTACGATACCACCGGTACGAATCCGAGGTTTATTCATGATCTGCAGAATGATTATGTTCAAGCTTCAGGTTGCATCTTCTCACATTCTTCCCGTATGGACTGGAACAGAACCGTCGACAAATATCTTTCCCCAAAGCTAGGGAACACAACCTGCAAAAACATAGAGTCGTTACCTTTTAATCGAACAAGAGTTGGCGTATAGAACAAAACGAATTGTTTGTCATCAGAATTTTTTAAAATATAGAAGGTGCTGAAATATCTTCCCTCTACCGTGCAAGGAAAACAAGTACACCATAAACAATTAGAACTCAACATACAAATTGAATGTTATACTTGACCTTTTACCTTCAGCTATTAAACTTACTACCGCAGGCCAAACGAGCGATGTGAAATTTTTATACGCCAATTTCGAATCAAATAGATAGCAACAGCAGAAGAGCAGGCTTGCCAAAATCAACATACCGCTATAAGCTTGCCAGCATTTTCAGGCCTCTTTCCAACCTTGATAGCAGCAGCAGCTGCCGCTCCAGAAGATATTCCCACCTGGTAAAAATTAATAATTAATTGAGATCCATGATCCATAGCATTCCTGCTGACATAATAAAAAACTTGAAAAATAATGCCCTTCAGCAAATTCCAGATATGTATAATCATGTTTCGTATCATGTATCCCACTGTGAATGATTTGATTGATTAACTTCGCAGATGTATGTACAACCCAAGCACATAATCACATGATCTAATCAGCACTCTAACTTCAAGTTTTGTCAAAATAAAAGCAACTAAATCATTCGAAACTCGAAAGACTGCACTTGGGTGGTTCTTTTAAAGCATAAAAAAATGCATATATTATCACCATGTCGTGGATAACACATAACCCCTGCCTTGAATTCATGAAATCAATATTTTCCGATCTCATATTTATGACAGAACATCTTTGGAGCATCCATGTGCAAACTTATACAAATACGAACGGCATATCATCTCATCATAACTGTCATAGGTTAAAATAACTATTTACCCACACTCTGTCCTGATTTGACACTAAGCATGCTACAGAAAGATATTAAGTTATATTACTTCCAGACACTGCTACCAAAATGATATAGCAGACCCTCATTCTGCAGCACCTATCTATACTAACTATAAATATATGAGTTGAATTGTGAATTTACTTGGTTACCCTTTCACTTACTTTGTTATCATTTCACTCACTATTACTTCATTAATGTTTTATTTATTTATTTAAGTGAAATATTAGTTTGAATTGTTAATTTACTTATTTAATCTTTAATTCACAATTACTTCATTAATATTTTATTTATTTATTTAGGTGACTTTTCAATTTTCTGATATAAAAAAATAATGAAATAAAGTTATTTTTATTTTCAATATCNTAAGAAATTAAAAAGAATGAAAATTACTTGATACTTTTGTATTAAATTTATCAGATAATCCTCATAATTTTTTTAATTAAAATAATCCTTATAATAAATATGAATTACAGTGCTAATTTATTATCATTGGTTAGAAATTAAAATTTTAATATATGATATTTATAAACTGAATGTTACGTATATGTGTTTTACTACACATATTTATTTGATTGATATTATTTTAAAATTTTATTTAACATAAAATTATTAATCATCAATATTACTTTTCAGATTATCCATTCTGATATAAACTATCTATGTATAATATCTATTCTAAAAAAGAAGAAAGTTAACAAAATTAGCAAGGAGTTAAAAGTTAGCAAAAATAAAATTGATATTTAACTTAATAACAAGTTTAGGGGTTTTATTTTAACAGCATTATGATAATTTAGTTAATTAAGAGAATTTTATTTGACAATCGCTATATGCACTTCATTTAAATATATTGGGATTTTCATTTTAGTAATAGGAATTGAGACCATGTAGATTATATATGCTCTTTTGCAAATTTTTTTATATTTTATTTGTCGTATAATTTGATTAGTTTGATTTATTTCAACTAGACATAGAAATTAATTATAAATTATGTCATTCTTTATTGTTCTTTTCCAATGAAAATGGACATTGAGACCATGTAGATTCTATATGTTCTTTTGCAAATTTTTTTATCTTTTATTTGTCGTATAATTTGATTTATTTCAACTATACAGAGAAATTAATGATAAATTATGTCATTTTTATGGTACTTTTCCAATAAAAATGGGCATTGAGACCGTGTAGATTCTATATGCTCTTTTGTAAATTTTTCTTTTATTTTATTTGTCGTATAATTTGATTAGTTTGATTTATTTCAACTAGACAGAGAAATTAATGATAAATTAAAAAGAACGAAAATTACTTTCTACTTTTGTTTTAAATTTATTAGATAATCCTTATAATTGTTTTAACATAATGAAAATAATAATATGAATTATAGTGATAATTTATTTTCATTCGTTATCTATTTACAAATGATTCATTCTGATATAAAATTAACTATCTATAATATGTATTCTAAAAAAACAGAGAAAGTTAAACAAAATCCGTAAGGGGTTAAAAGTTAGCAAATCTATATATCTATATATCTATAAATATATGAGTTTGATTTGTGAATTTTCTTAGTTACACTTTTACACCCCATTACTTAATTAATGTTTTATTTATTTATTTAGGTGAATATTTAATTTTCTGATTTAAAGATTGATATGGAAAATGAGAATAACTTTATTTTATTATTTTAGTTGAATTGACGAAAAATATTACAAATACATTAGTATGATACTTTTTTATATTTTTAATTTAATAAATTGTGATATTTAATTAATGTCTCAATATATATCTCAAGCTTATACTTTTCTACAAGTGTTATAAAAACCATGCGAGAATTTGTCATTTTTCTTATGGTTTTTTTCAATGAAAATGGACATTGAGAGCATGCAGATTCTATATGCTCTTTTGCAAATTTTTCTAATATTTTATTTACAATATAATTTGGTTATTTTGAATTATTTCAACTTTATTCATAGAAAAAGAAATTAATAAGAAATTAAAAAGAATGAAAATTACTTGATACTTTTGTATTAAATTTATCAGATAATCCTCATAATTTTTTTAATTAAATAATCCTTATAATAAATATGAATTACAATGCTAATTTATTATCATTGGTTAGAAATTAAAATTTTAATATATGATATTTATAAACTGAATGTTACGTATATGTGTTTTACTACACATATTTATTTGATTGATATTATTTTAAAATTTTATTTAACATAAAATTATTAATCATCAATATTAATTTTCAGATTATCCATTCTGATATAAACTAACTATGTATAATATCTATTCTAAAAAAGAAGAAAGTTAACAAAATTAGCAAGGAGTTAAAAGTTAGCAAAAATAAAATTGATATTTAACTTAATAACAAGTTTAGGGGTTTTATTTTAACAACTTTATGATAATTTAGTTAATTAAGAGAAATTTATTTGACAATCGCTATATGCACTTCATTTAAATATATTGGGATTTTCGTTTTAGTAATATTCACTATTCTATTAATTATTTTTTTTATTTTTTTTCCATTGTGAATAATATTTGGATGAAAAATATCTTTGTTAATTTCATAGAGCTGTCATTATGTTATAATCACGCGAATTAAAAAATGTTATATAAATAAATGAATATATTTGACTTATCGTCATCATGTATTTTTATTTATTGTGTTTTGATATATTTAGATTAATTAATACTCATAAACAATATGTTATTCAAACGATTTTAAAAATTATCTAAATCTCGTTATTATATTTTTCATTATTAGTCACCTACGTGCATCGCACGTAATCATTCCTAGTATCTTAAATATATCAGTGTTAGATAAGGCCCATGCCTGACACGTGAAAATACAAATTAATGCTTGAAAAATCATCTCTACTCCTGTAATATTTATTATCTAACAATACTACCTTGCCAGATAACATGAAGCACTTACCAGTAACCCCTCTTGAAGAGCTAATTGCTTCGCAGTTTCAACTGCTTCATCACTTGATATCTAGCGATGGAACAAGAAAAAGCCAGTCAGAACAAAATGGCTAAAAAGTCAAAGCCAAAATGTTCATGAAAAAGGAGACATATAAAAACATGTTGGACAACCAAATAATGCAGGCGTAACACCGGACAAAAGTGATGTCCTTGTAAAGAGGTGAATTAAACTAGTTCCCTTCAATTGATATGTTAGGATTGTGAAGTTTAAATAAGAAGGCATTCTAATTTTCAAGTGTCAGCTTAAGTTTTAATCAAGGGTTGATATTCTACTACATACACATCTTGGTATTCAAACCAGTAACAATTTCACAAAGGATAATCAGAATTGGGGATAGTTTTATAAAAAAAGCATTAAAGAATGCTAAGGAGGTAAGAAACATACCTCAATAACTTCATCCATCACATCTTGATCTAAATTCTTCGGAATAAAACCTGCTCCAATTCCTTGAATTTTGTGAGGGCCTGCAGTTGCAAATTGCAGCTACTAGAAATATACAAAATTTACACTTAGCTATCAACATTGAAATGCTGACTGTCCGCTTACCAGGTTTACCACCAGATAATATATTGCTTTCTGTGGGCTCCACGCCAATAACCTAATGGACAGGAGCAATTATTGTTATAATAAACAAGAGAGACAAAAGAAATTATTTATATAAAATTCATCTAAAAAACCACATAATACCTTGATATTAAGATTATGTTTTTTAAGATAACGACCGACCCCCGAAATTGTCCCACCAGTGCCAATCCCCGCAACAAATATGTCCACCTTGCCTTTTGTATCTTCCCAGATCTCTGGGCCAGTTGTTTCGTAGTGTATCTAATATTAAATGAAGGGAAGAGAGACATGATTTCAACAATGACTTCAATTTCACCTCAACCCATAAACACATGCTATTGTGCAGCAGACAAAAACCCGTTTCTAAACTCAGATTTAAAATAATAGTGCATCAACATACACAAGGAAAAAACCTTTGGATTTGCAGGGTTGTCAAATTGTTGAAGCATATAGGAATTTGGGGTACTTTTCAATATTTCTTCAGCTTTCTGAACAGAACCCTTCATGCCTTTGGCTGCATCGGTTAGAACAAGTTCAGCTCCGAATGCTTTCAAAAGAACTCTTCTCTCAAGACTCATGGACGCAGGCATCGTCAATATGAGCTTGTATCCTCTTGAGGCAGCTATAAATGCAAGGCCGATTCCGGTGTTCCCACTAGTAGGTTCAACCAAAATACTCTAGCATAAATCCAAAATTCCACAATGTATCTGTCAGTATCATAAATTAGGCAAAGAAGACAACAAAACACAATCTCACAAACATCGGGATGGACATAATACTTGCACAGTCCATAGGCTCAAATCTCATAAATCAAAGTAAAGACGAAGACTCGTGAACACAATTCTGTGAAAATATTTGACCAGAAACAGAAATTATGACCAATTATCTTACCTTCCCTGGGGTTATAAGCCCCTTTTCCTCGGCGTCAGTTATCATACTATATCCTATCCTGAAAGCAATATTCAAATATAAATAAACTGAACATAACAAAAACTTGAGAGAGTAAAACTCAAAAAGTTTCTTATTCTGATAAACGTAGAAAAATTCAGACAAAACGCAAACACCAATTTTGCAAACGAAAACCAGAGTACACCAACCTATCCTTGACACTGCAGCATGGTTCCATTATCTCAAGCTTCGCAGCTATATTCGCAACACAACCTTTAACAACATTATTCAAGTACACCATCGGTGTCTTCCCAATAAGCTGTTATGAAGCATCAATTGAATAAGAGTGAACTAGAGTAACACCAAAAAAATATAGGAACTAAAGCTAGCCATCTTCATTTTTGCTAATAAACTACACGATTTTTGTATACATAATACATCTATATATATGGAAAAAAAAATTGACTAGAAAAAGCACAATGTCAAATCCACCGCAAGAATGCTCCACTACCCATCAGTAAAATCACCCCAAAACACCAAATTATGATAATAATAATAATAACAAATAACAACAATAACGCTGCAATATATAACAGAAGGCTCACCTGGGTTACATCTTCGGCGATATTGAGGCCTTCAATTTCACTCTTAGGCTCCACGGACACCGCTTTACACACAATTTTTCCTTTACCGAATTTACTTGTATTGCTTACACTAATACTGTTACAACCAGATAATCCTGTGGCAGCCGCCGAACGGCTCTGCTCGGAGACGACGAACTTAGGATAGCAGCGTCCCGACTTGTTGACCGCGGAGAGAGAAGTCAACGGCTGGTTCAACAGAGACGCCATGGATTTCCCTTCTCCGAAGCTTGAACAGTATTTGTACTGAGCGAACGTCTGGATACAGAAATGGAGTGGATTATCTATATTTGCCCTTTGACAAAACGAAAAGATATTTTAAAGTCGTGTTACCTGACCCCCCGCTGAACCCCACCTCTTTATTAATGTTATGATAATTTTAACATCAATATTCAATCCCACCTAATTTAAAAAATAATAATAATTTTTTACGTTAAAAATATTTTTTTATTTTAAATATAAATCAATTTAACCATCTTACAATAACATATATATATATAATGAGTGACTCTTATGTGAGACCGTCTCACAGATCTTAATCTGTGAGACGGGTCAATCCTACCGATATTCACAATAAAAAATAATACTTTTTCATGATGACCCAAATAAGAGATCCGTCTCACAAATACGACCCGTGAGACCGTCTCACACAAGTTTTTGTCATATATAAAATCCTCTCACAAGAAACTTACTTTTATAATGTAAATAAACTTATGAAATATTGATGCCGACAAATTAATGTTTAAGTTCATATTTTATTTATATGAAATCATAAAAAGAATTGAAAAACTACATAGAAGATGGGAGGATAATAGGAGAATATGGGTATTGTTGGAGTAAGTTTAAAATGCGTTACTAATATTATAGTAATGTCATTTTGTAGGTTTTATCTAGAAATAAAATATGAAAAATATTTAATTTCAATCATTAAAATAATCAAACTAGATTTTCTAAGGTATTATTAAATAGAAATGATACTATTAATAGAAGATAAATCGCTTATCTTGTGTGAAAATCTCATATTTGAGACAATATAGATAAGAGGTTCATGTGAAACAAATATCTCATCATTAATAATAAAAATATCAAATTATAATTAAAAGATTAATAATTTTTTGAAAAACAACTCTTACTGAATAAAGATATTTATTCCATTATTAATTTATCATAATTTTCATACAAAATATCTTTTTTTATTCATATTTTGCAGAATATTTCATGAGTTATATGATATGCTAGATTAATTTTCTAACATTATTTTTTTGAAAAAACGTATCAAAATTATTTTGGTGGATGCTGGCAAACATAATTGGGTTCACGCTTCTTTCATAGCGTTGGGCCAGTTTGATGTTGAGCCCAACTATCGACCGGGTCACCATATAGTAAAACCAGGTGCAGAATAGAAAGCACATAAATATGTTGAAGGAAGATCTAATTGGGTACATAAACTGAAGCACATCTCAACAAGTCAACCATCAAAAACCAACTTCAACAGCTTAAAGTTTTTGTAGCCGTCGCCTGTTCAAGATGAGAAACTACATTTAATTTGAATTCGGCTGATAATACCAGACGTTACGACAATTTATGACAATGTCGTCGAATGTAGATGTGCAAACACAAAAGATCCGGTAAATCACAGCGATCCCTGAAATCTCTTTACTATGTCAACACGAGTCCTCGGGTTCATAATTAAAAGCTACATATCATCGCCACTTCACAAACAAAATCAACAGAAACAACCAACTCACTTAAATTTCACCAAGATATATCTGCTTATCACTGCTGCAAGACCCAATAATAGGCTCACTGGGGTGGAAAACACACTCGTTAACTGATCCTGTATGACCTGGAAGTTTATATAATATGCGTCGTGAGGTAGTATCCCAGATGTGCACCATGCAGTCACTACTACCAGCGGTGACTTTACTGCCATCTGGTGACCAACTACATCGCAACAAATTCTTCTCGAAATTGTGTTGATGCCCTTCCAATATTTTCACACAGCGATTTTGTGGGGCATAGGGACGCATATCCCATATTCGAAGACTGCAATCCATGCTATTGGTCAGAAGGTAGGATCCATCCGGACTCAACTGCATACCAGTAATCATATCCTGATGACCTTGAAGCTTCAGAACAGGATCAGTTCTCCGCAAATCCCATACCTTCACATCATTGTCGATGCCACCAGTATAAATCTTATCTGAAGCATCAGAGAAACTGACTGCTGTAATCTGGTATTTATCTGGAAAACTCTGTATAGAACCCCT
Organism: Primulina huaijiensis; assembly: GCF_012295235.1. NCBI lineage: Eukaryota > Viridiplantae > Streptophyta > Magnoliopsida > Lamiales > Gesneriaceae > Primulina > Primulina huaijiensis. Next base: position 20,138,887 of record NC_133314.1, read on the forward strand.
TTGTCGCATATCCCAAAGTTTTGCAGTCCCATCATCAGATCCGCTGACAATTAGAGGTGGGCCTCTTCGAGCAGGACAACAAGAATTCACAACAGACAAGTGCCCAATCATTTTCTTGATCTGCTTTCCTGTTTCAACATCCCATGCTCTTAAACTTTTATCTGGACTAGCAGATATTATCTGTGAACCATCAGTGGTCCACTGAACATCCAACACAGCATTTTTGTGACCTCTCAAGACCATGAAATTCTTGCAATCACCCTGCACATTCCACAGAAAAATATCCCTGTCATGTGAACCAGATGCAATGATAGTCCCCGTAGGATTAAATTTCATTGTGTAAATTGCACTTTGATGGCCTGACAGTAACATGATAGGTGCCTCCAAGCTTGATGTACGTTGTTTGCCATTTGATCCAGGCACTGATGTCCCAAAGTTCCGAGTCACATTCGATAACTCTGTTGGCTTTGGACCGATCACAGAAAGTGCAGTTTCCACTTGCATTTTGCTTCTGCTTTATTCTTAATACAATAAATGGATTATAATTTTGCTAGCAGCTTTAGATCCGCATGAATATACATAATGATAAATTTCAAGAAATAAAATAATATTTGAACCATTTTAACCCTTATTAAGATAAAATACAAAACCAATACAAGTACAGTCAAAATCAAAAGATCTGACCAGTACGTGCACAAGGCAATGCATGTCACATCTTCAGAAAGGAAAATATTTTCTGGAAACGATACAAGCAACTTTAATTATTTTCAACATCTTTCTTTAAAAGACAGTTTCACCCCATTTTCAAACTATCCTATACATATGATTATTACTTTAAATTGACTTTCATCACTACAAAAAAATAATTATAATTATTATATTACTATTCAAATACAATCAATAGATGCAAAATACTTTTATATGACATGACACCTACAACAGAAAATTTCCTTTCCATAAATAAAACCAAATGTAAATAATATTTTTCAATTCACTTCCTACTTGGAAGCAGAAAGGTGCTCCAATGATTTTCTTAAGGGGTTGGCCTAGGAAGTAAACTCACCCAAAATGCTAGAGAGAAAAGATTTATTATCCTAATCCGTAGGAGAGGGAAATGTAGAGTATAAGTCCCACCATTGATAGGCTTTGCACATAAAAATTTCTAAGTTAATTTGTTTTCTCCTGGCCAAATTTATTTACCAGCAAAGCACGTAGGAACGTCACAATGCACCACCTTCTTATTAAAATCAAATCTCACAGCACTTCAATGAACTGAACTACTACAGGGAAACGATTTCATCCTCCATGACTCAAGCTGCGGTATTGCATCAAGTACACGGAAGAGAACAAATCAAACAAAAACACAACTTCTTAAAAATCAGCCGAAAAACAAAAGCACTAAGATTTTCTCAGCTAAGGTCCCAAACCACGGAAATTAACTAATAAAAAAAACCTAAGAAATGTAACAAATCAAACTGAAACAATCTTCAAACATAAATATGAATATCGAGCATCAAAATTATCACGACTGGTTCCATTATCATGCTGATGAAAGAAACTAGATATTCGGCCACAATTAAGCTCCGCAATCATGGAAATCGGATTTAATATGAAGAGCGCGAAGAAAAACCCTTACCTGGGTTCTTCGAAAAACTTCCAAGAATTAGCTGGACGTGCGTCTGAACAAAAACCAAGCCATGGATCAAAGGCTTTGTTGGGCTTTGAAATTTGCGATGGGCTCTAATTGGGCTCCGCTTGTTCTAAAATCACAGTATTCGTCTAATTATCGACATATTTTTCCATAAGATTTCAAATTAGAGGATATTTTATTTTATTATTTATTTATTATTATTTTTAATTTCAATTAGAAAATGATATTTTTAAAAGTTCTATCTTATCAATAAAGTAATAGCTTATTAATTATTTAATTATTCATTATATAATAACACTTACAATATTTTTTTTACAACAGTGATTTATATTATATATTGGTATTTATGACGCAGAATAAATAAATTTTGATACATATTTTGAGTAGAAAACGTGCAAAAACGCAGATTTTGTGTATCAAAAATAGTTAATCTACTCGGTAATGCTTAATATATAACAAGAGTATCTATCTTAGGATAAATGTATATAATATACATAATGACAAAAACTTGTGTGAGATGTCCTTACATGTCGTATTTTGTGAGACGTATCTCTTATTTAGGTCATACATGAAAAAATATTATTTTTGATGCTAAGAATATTACTTTTTATTGTGAATATCGATAGGATTGACCCGTCTCACAGATAAAGATTCGTGAGACCGTTCAAAAGAGACCTACTCTACACATAAATAAAAGGCTTTTCCAACCGCATCTACAAGCATTTAAGATTTGACTTTCTGTCAATAATTTTGATATATTATTTTGCCAAAAGGGTGTAAAAATACACAACAGTTGCATAGAACAAAAACTTAACCGGAGTTCAACTGGTATACAACGAACTCAAATTACAGTAACTAGACAAATATGTGTGCCAAGTACTAGAACTAAAATTTCAAATACAAGGCTCAGAGGTTTGCACCGCTTATACTCGGTTGAAGAGATAGGGTGCAAACACGTCTGAATGGGAATACAAATGGTTCAGTTCCTGCTGATTGATGAACTCCCAACACGATGAACGCCAGAAGGATGAACGCCAGAAGGAAAAGTAGACGCGACTTGTATCCCATGTGTGTAAAGGATTGTGTATGATTTTGTAAACATTCAAATGGTTTCTTGGCTGACAGCAGAAGACGAGGAAATATTTTCTATCTCAGGGACAGAGGTCTTCAACTTCATGTATGAACGAGCTACTTCTAGCATTACATCCACCTCTTTCTTATACTGCAATGTAAATGATTATGTTTAGACTATGTCATCCTTCATTCTGGGTTTTGTTCACCAACATTGAAATTTTCAAAAGAAAAAAGAGAAGAATGGTAGAACATGATCGATAAATTACAAGTCAAAACATATACCTCATTAATAGCACCTGCTTTTATCTTGGATTGCATTATACACCATTTTTTGAAATGTGCACCTGTGAGGATGGTAAAACAGTGAATGCACACTCATTCAAATTTAAAATGTTCGTCTAAAATTAAAAGGTTTTAACTGCTCATCATTAGCAACCAAGCACTATAAAATTCTTGAAGATTTGCATTCACAGATTCTGGTGAAGATGACGTAAGATCCTCAAAAACTCTTGTACTAGCTCTAAAGAAATAAAAAATGAAATGACAAAAAAATATCAACAAAAATAACTTTTTAAAAAAATAAAAACAAAAAGAGAGCGAGATATTTGAATCAAAAGAAGGCCACAAGAAGGATTGAAAAAAATGTGTTTATCTCAAATTAAACCTTAAATTGTTGTGTCCGAGGACTTTCATATAACAAATATGCTCCACAAATTTCAGCCGATAAATAATAAAATGGAGTGTCCAGATGCATTTCATTTCCAAGGAGACAAGGTGAGCAAAGAGAAAGAGACTGCATAAGAAAGAACATGATGCGAAACACACACTAACAAGCTCAAACAAACCACCAAGCAGAGGACTAAGAAACTGCAAAACTCACCAACTTTAATATCCAAGGTGCATGAAGACTCGGAGTTCGTCTCTAATGACCATCTACAGTGGACCTGGTTCACACAAGGCATCTTGGTAATAAAGAAGAGAACGTAGAATAGACAAGGGAGACTTCAGATAATTGACAGTGGATTACATCAGCCAATCCTTATACCATTAACCATTCAATATGTAAATTACTCTGTATACTCTAAAAAAATTATTAAGATCAGAAGAATGAGAATAGGAAACTGATGCTTAATAGTATATTAGCATACCTCAAAATATGATCCAAATGGAACATCATGGGCCTGTTGTACAGTCTCAAACACCTATGTAGTAAACAAATTCAAGCATATATATTAACGAATTAATTCCACAAGACCAGATAAAACTCATGAGATAGTTGCATGATTGAAAAGGTAGAAAAGTTAAGTTCTACCAGAGTTTTCTTATCTGCTGACAAGACAGCATGCTGCCACTCAGTCATTGCTGTATCTGGAGGGCACATCGGGCTATTACACAAGGTTCTGAATGTAATTTCTCTGACTTGACCATCATATTCATCGGCAGCATGCCACTGACCCATCTGAAGTTAGCATAACAAGAAACTTGAGATGATTAACACCATAAAATCCAAATCAAAATCAGTAAATCATATTTTTGGACCTCATTTTCTTCGAACACAGTTTATATCACCACCTGAAGAATGACACCGCAGATCGTTTGACATTCGAGATAGATTTCATGGGATGGGATGTCTAGCATAACTATCTATTAAGGAGACATAATTACTGGAACCTAATTCAACATGTCTTGGTCATAAGAACCTGTGTAGCACCCACGGACATTTCCCGAGCATGTATTTTAAATATACGCAGTGCAAGACTTACAGAAAATTTTTCAATATTTTCACGAAGATATGGTCCACAGTTGAGTGATAACAATGTAGAAAAATATTTTATGCGCCAGTGAATCATGGCCCTAATTGGGATACCACTGCTTGCAATCTCATGTGCCTCATCGCAAGAAGAGCATGCGAGGCTCTCTTCAAGAGCAACCATGTTCATAAAACATTTACCCTGATTTACTATATACACCAAAATATTGCTATTGATAATATTTGATAGGAAACTTTAAATTTATATATTAATGTAATCTTGATACAAAAGAAGCGGATGAGTAATCCGCAAATTAGAGTACACTAATACACCGTCATCAAGACAATAAAAACTTCAAATCCCTAACAACATCTGATATCGATAAATGATTGAAGTCTTTCATCTTTGTGATTGTACCCGCAACTCTGAATTTGTTGATCTCCCAAACTTCATTTATACCGGTTGACTCTTCATTGAAGATTCTGTTATTTCTCAGTATTCTAACCCTCACTAGTCCTTGAAAGATCTAATCATATGTTTTTATTTATTTATTGTAATGTCCAAAATCAAGAACTCGAGAATCGGTACATGGAAGGAAAAAGCATGTAGGCTGCAAGATGATGAAATTATATGTTCCTATTTTTATATTTTAGACTAGACATGACATCGTTTTGTACAAGTAACATTTATTTTGTTTTATCTAAGCAATAAATTAATTATTTGTAATAGTGAATCTGTGTACGGCTTGAAGTACTTCCGAAAAAGACCAAAATCCTTGTACAAAATAGTGTAGAAAATGTGACACCAAACGAAGGATAAGCCAGTAATCTCAGAACTGGGCGCCACAAAATCCTTGCGCCCTTGATTATAAGTATTTAGATGTCCGTATCAGTAAAAACTGAAGCTAGAACAATTGAATTAACATTGAAACCTTCGTAAATATGAATTAGATTTAAACTCATTTTGACCAGAAGAATCAACTATCTGATATGAAGTAGATGAATAAGTTTCAACAAATATTTGTAACTTACAACGAGATTAGAATCCTTTCGGACAGATCGGTATTCATGTATGAAAGTCGAACCATCATCTAGCAGCAACTTGAAAAATTGCTCAGCTGTGCAGGGAAAAACTTCCTGGAAAACAATACACTTATCAAAGCAATACATATAAATATGTTGCTTGAACTTAATATTAAAATATAAAAGGATAGGTATACAGACATTGAATATTCCAGAAAGACATTCCTCTTTGATGAATGGTTGAAACTTTTCGGTCTTGGCCATGCTTTCCTCAGAGACTTTAGAATGTCTTCTGCTGCCTCTGATAGAACTGCTATGAGCACGCAATGCTGATTGTTCCTTTTCCTGCATACATACACATAAATATGATAAGGAGCTACTACGCAATTCAAGCTTGTGAGAGAGATCTGTAATACGAGGACACAAAAAGAATTCTAATTTTAATAGCAATTGGACTGATACTATTATTCTTCAAATATGGCTGAGTAGCAACCACCCCATGATCACGGTAATTTCATTAATTCTCAAGTTTCTTTCAGTGTCACTACTCACCAATGGAGCATGACAATCAAAGAATCTATGCTTCCGATTCTCATTCATGATGTGTGCCGCCTTATTATCAAAGTACCACTCCAAAATCACAGTTCTCAAGAAAAATGTGTCGAGAATTCATTATGGATTCATACCCAGCCAACATAAATATATTATTCAATCAAAACGATAAAAAAGCCATGATCGAGTCCTACTGCTTTTTAAAAGTATTTAAGTTTAAAGCGCAGAAAAGTATGTGTAGTAACCTTGTCCCACATGAGTTAGAAAAAGAAGTTCAAAATGGTTTATAATTAGAAACAATTCACTCATGTAACAGCACAGGTTAATCATTTTCATAAAACGAAAATGAATACGAAGTAATTGGACGAGCCTGAGTCCGGAGCATGACATAATGGTATCGAAGTCGATCACCAATAACACCGGGAAATAATTGTATAAAAAGTTACGTTAGTGAGAGCCACATCTTGAACCTGCGGTGGCAAAATGCAACATCCATAGGAAACTACCACTTGAACCTCAACTACCTCTTTTCGGCGTTGGTGGAATAAGAGGTCAATCCGCAATGAAAACGCCGTGTTGTGAAAGAGATGATGGTAGTATCCCTTGTCCCAAGTAGGTTAGAAAAAAAGTTTAAAATAGTTTATAATGAGACACTCTTATGACAACTTGGACTAACCAATTTAGAAATACGGGTACGGACACGAATAAATTGCTACAGGGGCCCATTATGTAATTGCACTTACACGGGCCCGAGGAATGACAATATGTGTATCTGATCAGTGGCTAAACCATTTAAAATCAAACCCATTTATAAAACGACATAAAAAGACTCGTGATATTCAAATCTACACTTCATTTACCTCTAAATGGAAAATAAGGTTACCATATGCAAAATATCAACTTTGGCTCTAAGATGCAAGGCAGCTAAGTTCTCATTTGCTGAAATGTTAAAAAATAATGGGTAGCACTTCTAAAATAACCACCCAAGGGTGTGTGCAAGCATGAAGATCCAAAAGCCAAGAATCAAACCTTTTTCTCAGCTTCTAACATTTCATGATAGTTCTTCACTGCACGTTGTATAGCTCTCAGCGCGTGATTTCTATTCCAGAAAGAAGCAAACATATATCTTACCCTACCTGAAAGAGACACAATTAGAATCTTATACGCACACAGACATGAATTCGCACTTTTGCATAGTAATACACATTCAGCAAGACCAAATTTAGACTGCTTTATACTTAAACTAACTTCGGTAATAGTTTGCATTAAGTACCAATAAGATTCGACATGAGTGTGCGCCTTTATACAAAAATATATAAGTTTAATGAGACCAAATCAAACACTTTTGTGCTTATAGTAGCATTAATATTAGTTTTCCTTCCACAGGATGAAATGATAAGATGTGAACCGCATCTAGTTTTCACTTTTCCACCACTCTTTCTTTACACCTCTAGTTTACACATTGCATACTATGTTACCAATCAAAAAAATATTAAAAAAAGAACAAGTTTCCCCCACAACGCACAGGCCACACAGTAAAAGTGAAATTAAGCAGCACCAAGAAGATATATCCATCTTAGACTCGTGTATGATTATTTTCAAAGATTGAAGCACCAAATTCTAAAGAGACGTAAAAAAAATTCTCTTTTGATATGTCACCTGATAATGAGGTTTACAGGCAATATGCAAGTCTCGGTTAAACATGGGATACATCAAGATTAACTCAAGAAGACAAGCAGAAGCCAAAAAGGAAGAGTTACCAACCATCTGGACTTCCTAGAGGAGGCACACCATGTCCCCCAGCACCAGTTTGAAGAATTATTGTAACAGCAGGATTGATCAAAGCATGCTGGCTCCTCTTTATCTGAGACGGAAAACCAACAAACAATTTCATCATTTCACACTTCCAGTCAAAGCTCATGAGCATGCAGAAAATGATAGTGAATTTTTGTACCTCATCTATGTCTCCAAAAGGTATAATTACCTGTAAACATGGAAATGGACTCATACTTCAGGTAGAAACAAAAATGCACTGACAGCCAAGACTGAAAATTATTTGACTAACAGTTTCCATTCATATAATTCAATAGTTTGTATATAGTATTATGAGGAAAATAATGAAGAATTGGACTGGCTCAAATATGTGAAAAGATGAATAAGCATTCCATATCGAACAGTTAAGTGGAGATGATATTTGCAGAACACAGATGACAAAAACAAGTATATCCCTTGCATGGATTGCTTGAGAAGTAACTGATGTAATCTGCTATTGAATAAAGGAATATAAAGCAGTTTCCAGATGTATTAAAACAGAAAATACCTAGAGTGAGCATGCAGAATAGACCATGCTACTAATTCTTATGTAGTTTATTTTTAGTTTTTATCATTTGCATATATTTTCTTCGATATTACCATGATTCTTTGAACTTTAAGATACATTTAAAATATTACATGCTGGAGGCATACCAAATATGCCTCTCTCATAGGTTTCCATCTTGTGTGTTTGACTTCACACACTTGCTTTCTGTATCCACCACGCAGAGCACTATCGCAGCCAAAATGTACTTGAATCTCGTCTGATGAAATGTTGAAAAGAATACCGTGCCCAAAAAATGAAAAAACAAAAGGGAAAATATTTTTCTTTTTGAGGATTGGTCATGAAAATTTCATGAATAATTACTTTATATTTGCAACAGAAAAGAACTTGAGGCTCGGCTAGTAAAAGAAATTTATCTCTCAATGGAAGGTGAAACGCTTGGTTTTTACCTCAAGACTATTTCCAATATCTCTTGGCTTGGTCCCATGTTAGACTCCAAAATCACAAATTGTAATAAAACGCTCTAGAGGCTTATTACCTTTTCGATATAAACCAAGTTATTTGTGCATCAAGTAAATATATGTCATATATAAAAGATAGAGCGTCAAATCTTGAACCGACAAGAACTAATGAAGTTTTTAAATTGGAAGTTTAGGGAAGGTGCCTCACAAAGAACTGCTTGAAAGATTCCAAAGAAACTGACCTTCATTTGCTTTGAGAAAACATTAGAATGGAAGCAGATGTGCCATGTTGATACATACATTCTACCATGGTACAAAAATGATCTTTCAAGTGCACATGAATAGCTATGTTCAACAACCTGAGAAACAAAATGATTAATATCAGCAACTGAATTTACCAACAGTCGCCAAAATAATAGATAAAGTTTAAACAGACAAACACAAGACCAAACTCATTCTAAAGAGAGTTTGGAACTAAGAATGACCAAGATGAAACTAGAGAACTATGCCTCATCTGGAAGAAGATTAAATATTGTTTGCAGTGGCCCAGGTTTCTGATGAACAACAGTAGGTCTTTGTTTATCTAAAGTTCTTCTTCGATTAATTCCACCAGCATAGCCATTTAACCTGAAAGAACATTAAACTAGTTAAGATAATTTACTGGAAAGGCATTACTGTCGCCATAAAGATGTGAATTCCAAATGGGCAGATTATCCTTTATATCTGAACAATTAAAAAATTGATTCTGCTTGTGCCAGGTCAAAACATAATAATCAGGAAGTAAAGATATGTATATTAAAAGGAAAGATATTGTAATGTGTGTGCGTAACTGTTTGAGAACATACAATTGTTCTTAAAATTTTATTCATCTATGTGAGCTTAGCAAGAAATTTTTAAAGAATGTCGCTAAAATTTCAAACTAAATGAGCAAGATAGATGAACTCCCAGATCCCAGCAAAATTACACGACAATGTCTTCGATGTTCAAGTAAAATAGGTAGATTTAAGGCCATATAATAATTCACAAAGGTCTCACAACAAGAAAGAAAAATTGCTCATTCTATGTTATTGAGCATTTCTAGACAAAATAGCAGGTCTAACTCAATATTAAGTGCAAACATTAATGAACTTTTAACTTTCTCCAAGTTACCAGAAACAACTTCATCAGAAAAGCAGCCCGAACAACTATTCAATCTCATATGTTTTACCCAAATAGTCATTACCCAAGAATGTTGGACATTTTACATTCTTACAAAGTAATGAACACATATTTTACTAACAAAAGAGACGGTCACTTTTAACGAGAAGTCCCAAAGGGAGAGCATAAGTTATACAAAAGCAACCTGGAAGAGTTCATTTGGAGTTTGAGTGTTTTAATATGAAGACAGACCTGACAAGCCAAAAACAAAATGAGTTTTAAACCAATCGCCAGAAAAAGGACAAAATCTATTGGCTGGCAGAGTTTGAAAAGGATAAGTTACCTGCCCTGACGGGCTGTCCAATGTATACCAAACAGCCCCAGTTTGACCTTCGTGTTCAACAGGAATATTCACTGAACCAAGAACTGCACTTTTCCAAATTATATCCCAATCATAAATGGTCACATTAATCTGTCAATAAAATTAGGTAAAGAAAAAAGAAAAAAAAAGGAAGAAGAATTAGTCCAAGGAAAAAGGAACGAATAAAAGCAACTGTTTGAATGTTAAAGACATGTTCATATTCTTAGAAAAAAGGGACATGTTCATCGGAGCAAATTCAATCACAAACAAAACTGCTTAAAAAGATATCTTCAGTCATTTGGCAAGGGCTAACCATGTTTCACTACTTTCAGGAGTATTTCTTAGTCAACACAAGCTAGGGAATGAAATTTAGAAATCTACGAATTTATTCTCTAGGTCATATGTTGATTCTCAATTGCCGATACCTGTACCAACATTCCGTAATATAGCAAGAGAGACATCGTAGTTGATGAAAAAACAAAATGGTGTTAAATAATGGAAAGACATAGCACAAACAGGGCAAATATAGATGGAATTTATTTGTTGCACATGAGATTAGGATCTTGAGTTCCTCTGACTGAAGCCTTCAAAATTCCAGACACTGTAAAAAGGTTTTAAGTATTTGGAAAAAAAGTAATGGACAAAGTTGCTGGAAGTACAATCATGTTTTTCGAGTGCAATGGAGTTCTTGAGCAATATATGCAATTAAAATCCATGTAATAGGACTGCTTTTCGTGGAGTTCAGAACGGATTTGTAAAACAACGCTGAAGATTAATTGACTTTACCATAAACCAATAAATTACAGAAATATGAAATACACTGAACTATAATCTAGTATCATTCGTTAATTTGACAAGGAGAGGAAAATGTTGGTCATAAATAAAACCTTCTCTATTTCTTTATAAAAAGACAAATCAATATGAAACAATAAAATTTTAGTTAATTAAATCATAAAACAGAAAATTATTAATACTTCTTAACGACTAAAATTCATAATAAATGAATTAAAGCCCAATAACAGATGGATCCAAATAACGAAATGTTTCATTTTTTTCCCTGTTTGACCCACAAGTTTCCATGTAAAGTTAACTACCTCCACAGGAAGCTCATCGATGGAGAAATTGAACTCCTCTCCCCACATGGGATTTCTAGAGCCAGGTACCATTGAACTACAAGAACAAATAAATCATTAACTATTTAAAATTCCTGCACGAGATGCCATAAAGGTAATGCAGAAATCAGGTTAGAATAGGACAAATTATTAAAACCAATTGTATCAAATCCCTATACCACTCTCTGACCTCTACTTCAGGTTACACTGTGATAAACCAAACCAAAGCCTGAAATGAAGTTGAAAACACAATCTCACCATTGTCAAAATTAAAAAGAAAATGAATAATTCCAATGCACAGAATATCTTTATCAGAGGTATCTACGCCCAACGCTATTAGTATCTCTTGGTCCCTTGGCCCAAATGGCATACAAATAAATTATCCATGTGTTGAATCTGTCCTTTTTAGACACAAATGAGATGTAGGCTGCTTTACCCAACAATGTGATGCTTGTATTGGTTTCCCAGACCTCATTTTCATGGCCCCAATGGCCATATAACAGCTTAGCCATATTAGCTCTCAGGTACATTCCATACTCAAAACATGTTCATTCGACATCCAAAATTCATCAGTTTTTTAGGAAGGACGTAAAAGTTTCTGTGCCAAATCTTATAGATGCAATTCCCTCTTCCATTGCTATGTTCAAAACTGAGTTAAATTCAATTTCATACAACATGGTGCAAGTCTATCTTTCTTCTCACAAGGTGCAATCAATTTGTCAACAAGGACAGATCATGAAAATTTAGTTGGTCGCATAATCATTTAGGGAGCAAGGCGCACTAAAGCGCTAGGGTACCCTGGAGATGGAGACGCAAATTACATATTTTTCACAAAGATAGCAAACATTATAAATAAACAATTCATTAATAGATAATGTAGCGTAAAGCATTACCAGAAAAAAAAAATTTAATCATCTAAAATTCATTAGTAAGTTATCAATTCATAGTATATTAAGAAAAAACTTCAAATATCTAAATCGTCGAATTCCTCTTCACTGTCATCTTCCAAAACAATGATGAGTCATGTGTAGAAGAAATTAGAGTAAAAGTTTGCATAGAAGATTACACTATCATCTAAATCACCAAATTCATCATCATCCTCCTCAACTAAATCTTCATCATAGGGGGAAGATTACATTAAAAGTTTGCAAAAAAAATTATGAACTTTCTGATAAAAATTCTTGCATAAATGAGTGATAATAGGTTTTTTTATCATTAAATAACCATGACCTTTGCTAATTGGGCTTCAAAATTGGTTGAACTCGAGTTAATTTTTATTTACCTACAAAATATCAGTCAACTTCTTTAAAGTGCGCACTTCTGGGCCTCTCGAATGCCTTGCGCCTAGGTTGAGGCACACGCTTTAAGCATGCTTGTTTCAAGTGTTGCGCCTGGGTTACAATGGGTGCGCCTGGCTCGGCCCGTCACCTAGGCGCAGCCAGGTGCACGCTTTTAGTAACTATGGTCACTTGGTCGGGTCAAAACAAACTTGAAACAGGCAGCGTGGTTTTGGAGTGGTGGTTCAGTGCAGCGTGGTTTTGGAGTGGTGGTTCAGTGGTACAAAATGGCTGAAAAGATGGGAAGAAACTAAATTTTATGTGTGTGGTCTGAGCAAGAAACAATAAATCTAACGACACTTTATGAAATTCTAATCAGCTTAAAATAATCATGAGCTTACTCATGGAAGATGTAAAGCAAACTTCCAAGAGAGGTAACATTACAATCACACGAACATAGTTAAAAAGGCAAATAGATGAAATTATAACACCAATAGTTTCAAAGATTAAGGATACTGAATAGAATTAAAAGCTTAGTAGGAGTATAACTCACGACGTCCTAGATCCCATCCTTGGTAAAACTATATATGATGGAAAGAAACTGAATAATTTTGGTTCCTGAAAACATAAAAATGCTTCTGTATGTTGTCTCATCAAATTCTTTTATTGAGGATAAGTAAAAAACAATAAAAATATTCACCCACTCATTTATATAGCATCCAAGTATCCAACATAATCAGAAACAAAAACAAACATCATAAAAACGGCATCACAACAATGAATGGAGCGGGACAATTTCTTAGAAAAACTAAACATAGATAAATCAAATCAAATGCAATCACCTAAACCGCTTTTCAGCACCACAAGTTACAATTGCATAAGGATCTGAAGTGCCATTCAAATTAGCCCCCATAAGATTCTTCGCAGCTAACAGTTCCACCTGAAACAGAACTTGCTATCGTAACATAAGAAAGGTCGTATACAGGTTGTTGAAACTTTCTGTTTTGTTTAAAACCAGTTCAAGATACCTGCTGCTTAAATGATTTTAAAGTACCTTAATTAAGTAAGCAGAATTAGTTTGAGGGTCTCCTTTAAACTGGCCTGTCTACAAAAGAAGCGTAGGACTGCATGTCATGCGAGGAAAATTACTGCAGAGAAAAAATAACAAAACGATATCCAAGATTGCACAAATAATAAAAACTTTATAATTGCATGCAATAATCATGACAGAAAATATCAACTCCCAAGTATCAAAACTTAGTGGAGAAGGCCAGCATTAGTACAAGCAATTCTCATGGGACCATTTGTGAATCAGTCAGAAATACAATTCCAGCCAGACCAACATTTATTTTCTAACAAATAATAATTTTAAACATTTTTGAACTTATATAAGTCGACTAATTTTAGCTGTCAACTCCATCATATCTTTCGCCTTCTCAAATTAATTATCTTTCAAGACTGTCATCTTATTAAATAGTTATTTATGATATGCTACAACAAGAAAAACATTATTTGATTGTATCCTCGAGTTGATGTATGCCATGCAAAGCAGAAATTATTCCAGAGATCACATCTTTCTCTCTAGCAAGTTCACAACATCTTTACAGAGTAAAATCTTAAGGGAATTTAATTTACACTGGATGTTTCCAGAAAATCAAATTCATGGGTAACTGATTATATGTTGAGAGAGAGAAATAATCCAAAAAACTATAGAGAACAGTGACACTAGCAATTACTTGGGAGGTGTGGAAAATTAAAAAAAAACATTATGAAGCCAGTGATATTTGCAACTGCTTTTGTATCTCAACTTAGTGATAATAACATAAAATCGTTGGTTACACTTTGGGCATGTCTGAACAAAAACGAGGAGTTCCTTAACAAATCCCAAGCAGAATCAGAAAGCAGAAAGGGATTAGAGGTCTTGTATCAGAAAAAAATTGAGGTTCAAAATGCAAAACTAGGCAATCCAACATTCTCAGCACGGTTTGCAACCTCACTCAAGAAAATCCATCAATCCAAACACGGAAAAATTTTTTAAGGGTCCAGAATATACTTGATGATGCATATGAAACAGCCACATTTGAATTCTCAGAAAAGTGAAGTAATCCAGTGGTTAAGATAGCATTCACGTAAAATCAAAACAATTAACAAAATACTCTTTCCATCTCAAATATACATACTTGTTTGTTTTACACAGACATGAGAAATGCTAAGTTTACAAATAAACTTCCTAAGGCATATTTAATGAATTCATTCAAAAAATAGTTGCATGTTTTCCAATTCTTAGTTATCAGAGGTGTATTGGTAAAAAAACAAGAAAAAATGTTAATAAAAGTAGAAACTGGACAATATATAAAAACAATTAAAAATTCTAATATGCTTAGAAATAGGGCTGCATACTTGGGATAATCGAAAAAAGGAATTAAGTCTATGATTAGACTGCGGTGGTAAATGAACTTTTCCAAGATTAGCGAGTCATTATCTTTTGATATCATTGTAAGAACAAATGACGCTCCATTATCTCTAAAAGTTTACGGATTCAAATTTGAAGGATTATCAGATGAAAAAGTCCAAGCACCCATGATTCACCAACACTTCAGATGGTGGAGATCTCTTGCATGATCCAGTGATCAATCGTTAGCGAATCATGAACTAACAGAAAACGCGCTGAGGAAAAACATCCTGATCATCCTTAATTACTATATTGACATCCATATAATACAAGCAATATAAAGTGTCTAAAAAAAAGAGTAACCGAATACATTGATAGACAAATTGCTGATACGTAAATGAGAGACACTGAAATAAATCAAACTGGCCAGTGATTGAGGATAAACCTTTTCTTTATCAAGAATCACATCAGCACCGGCGGCACCCATGAAAGTCCTATCATCTCCGCCGCCGCCATCACAGCCCAGAGTGAAGTACCAGTAAGCCGCCACAACGAATGCCGCTGAAACCAACGTGACTTGCACCTCCCACCAAGAGGGCAACAACAACTCCATCGACGGCCATAAAAACTCCATAGCCGCCATCATCATTTCAAACACGCACCCACGTCAAAGAAATTATCTGAAACTCGAACTGCAGAACGGCCAGAAAGTCAGCGCGATGAAAGTCGGGGAGAAAAACAAGGAACCCCGTGGTCTGAAAAGCAAACACGCAGTTCCACGCTAAGCGTGTGCGATCTGCGGGGACAGGTTGCGGGCGTATGTATCTGTATGTAATATGTTAAGCCAAAAGGAAAGTGTCAAAAGGCGAAGGAGAAAATTAGGTAGAAATTTACACAAGTGCTATGTGTCGTTCTATGGGTCAATGGCGGACTAGTCGAGGTTCTTAAACTTAAAATATAATATAATTCGATTAATTTTTTTTTGTTGAAAAATTATTTAAAAATGTGTTAAATATTTGTGTTGAAAATGTGAATGTTGAATGTTGAAAATTAGGTAAAATTAGGTGTTGAATATTGAAAATTAGTGTGTGATGATGTAGGTAATGATGTATTTTATTTTTGGATTATTTGTAAAAATTTTCTATAAATAGATCTCTCATTTGTGAAGAAAATCACAATTGAGTTGAGAGAAAAATATTATAAAGTGTGTAGTGTGATAATTTTGAGAGTTTGAGATTTTTACTTTTTTACCGTAAATTTTTACTTTTTCACAACACGTTATCAGCACGAAGCTCTAAAAGTCCTCCATATTTTTCCAAGCTCCGAACAGAAGAAAAAGGTAACAAAAGTAATAATATTTATTTTACTGTTATTTATTTATTGTTTATATATGTAATATATAATATAATGTTATTGTTAGAAATAATAAAAATAATTTTTTCAAAAACTTGTTATAAATCCTGGGAGGATGTTAAGACGACATCCCACACTCCCGGTAAGGGATACGACAAGTATAAAAGCCTATAAGGTTTTTTAAACAAAATAACTTATGACACCTAATTATAATAATGTGATATGATATACATAATTATTTAAATATGACTAATATTATATACACCATATTATTACCATAAAATTATACAAATACATACATTTATTTTCTTATACACCAACGGTAATAAACGGTAACAAAACGGCTAGTTTTTGCTCTATAAATACAATCTCACAAATACATTCAATCACTCCAACTTTCTCTTCTTCTCTAAAAATTATTCTTCATCAAATTTTCGAAGAAAAAAAGAAGATGGCTTTCACGAGGTTATTTTTAATTATTTTGGTTATCATACTCACCAGTCTTGTATTTATCGGAGAATATCCTCCTCGTGTGTTTTCTTTATTTTTACGAATACTTGTACTTGTTGTTTATCCATTACTTTGTATTGCAATATTCATTAACTAATAAAATGCATCGTAATTTTTAGTACCACCATGGCAAACTTGGCAAAGCTCGAATTCATCGCTCTTGATATTACTGGGAAAAACTATATGCCATGGACTCTTGATGTAGAAATGCATCTTGAGTCATTGGGTCTAAGCGAGACCATTAAAGAAAATGGTATATCTTCATCACAAGAAAAAGCAAAAGCTATAATATTTTTACGACGACACCTTGATGAAGGTTTAAAATGTGAATATCTCATCGAAAAAGATCCCATGGCTCTGTGGAAAGGATTAAAAGAGAGATTTGAACATATAAGGGAAGTTATACTTCCGACCGCCCGTGATGAATGGAATATGTTAAGATTCCAAGACTTTAAAAAAGTCAGTGATTACAATTCAGCGATGTATAGAATAATCTCGCAGTTAAAATTTTGTGGACATGAGGTTACAGAATCGGAAATGCTTGAAAAAACATTTTCCACGTTTCACGCATCAAATATAACACTACAGCAACAATATAGAGTGCGTGGATTTGCGAGATATTCTGAACTCATCGCCTGTCTTCTTGTGGCGGAAAAGAACAACGAGCTATTAATGAGAAATCATCAGTCCCGACCCACTGGATCAACAGCATTTCCAGAAGTAAATGCTGTAAGCAAAAATGAATTTAAACCTGGAAACCAAAATCAAAGTTACAGACAAGATTTTGGTCGAGGACAAAATCGAGGTCGTGGTCGTGGTCGTGGACGTGGACGTGGACGTGGAAGTGGTCGTGGTCGTGGACGCGGCCGTGGTTTTGAAAATAATCGAGATAGTTATTTCTATAACTCATCTCAAAAGAACGTCCCAAACCACCCACCGAAAAGGCATCAAGAGAATATGAGTGTTAATGAGAATCACTCAAAAAGATTTGAAAGTTCTTGTTTCAGATGTGGTACTCCAGGACATTGGTCCCGTATTTGTCGAGCCCCTGAGCACCTTTGTAAACTTTATAAAGAATCAATAAAGGGGAAAGAAAAGGAGACCAACTTTACTGAACACAGTGAACCTTTGAGTGGTTCAACTCATTTTGATGCTGGAGATTTTCTGATTGATTTCTCAGATAATGATCAATTTGATGGTGGAATAAATATGTAAAATATTTTATTTTTTATGTATTCGTATGATAATGTTTTATAGTGTGTTATATTGTATTGTATTTTATTGTCAATAATTTTATTTCATTGCATATTTTTTTGAAGTTCAAATATGGAAAATGCTACGAACCAAGCTGAAGTTTGCATACCTGATAGTGGTACAACGCACACTATCCTCCGAGATAAAAGATATTTCTTGGAACTAAAACCAACAAAAACAACGGTGAATACAATATCAGGTCCTGTAGACTTGATTAAAGGATGTGGTAAAGCACAATTTTTGTTACCTAATGGTACAAAATTTTTGATCAATGATGCTTTATATTCACCACAATCGAAAAGAAATTTGTTGAGTTTTAATGATATATATTCCCATGGGTATGATACTCAAACAATGAATGAAGGGAATGAGAAATATATGTGTCTTACCACATATAAATCAGGAAAGAAATATGTGATTGAAAAACTACCAATGCTCCCTACTGGATTGCATTATACACATATACGTCCCATTGAATCAAACATGGTAATTGATAATTCTTCAATATTAACCAATTGGCATGATCGATTAGGACATCCTGGTTCAACAATGATGCGAAGAATTATAGAAAATACACATGGTCATCCATTGAAAGACCAGAAGATCTTTCAGAATAATAAGTTTCAATGTAAAGCATGTTCTCTTGGAAAACTTATTATAAGACCATCACCAGCCAAAATCCAAACTGAATCACCAATGTTTCTTGAACGTATTCAGGGTGATATTTGTGGACCAATCCATCCACCATGTGGACCATTCAGATACTTTATGGTATTGATTGATGCCTCCAGCAGATGG
The DNA here is from genome assembly GCF_012295235.1 of Primulina huaijiensis. Taxonomy (NCBI): domain Eukaryota; kingdom Viridiplantae; phylum Streptophyta; class Magnoliopsida; order Lamiales; family Gesneriaceae; genus Primulina; species Primulina huaijiensis. The sequence continues at coordinate 20,157,909 of NC_133314.1, forward strand.
TCACATGTATGTTTATTGTCAACTCGAAATGTTGCATTTGCAAGATTACTTGCTCAAATAATAAAATTGAGGAATCAATTTCCCGATTATACAATCAAGAAAATTAGACTTGATAATGCTGGTGAATTTACTTCCCAGACTTTCAATGATTATTGTATGTCTATGGGAATCATTGTTGAGCATCCTGTTGCTCATGTACATACTCAAAATGGATTGGCTGAATCATTGATTAAACGTCTGCAAATGATTGCTAGACCAATGATTATGAAAACAAAGCTCCCTATTTCTATATGGGGACATGCAATTTTACATGCTGCTTCATTAATTCGCATCAGACCAAGTGCATATCATAAATACTCCCCATTGCAGCTTGCATTTGGTAAAGAACCAGACATTTCTCATCTGAGAATTTTTGGATGTATGGTGTATGTGCCTATTGCACCACCTCAACGAAAGAAAATGGGACCTCAAAGAAAGATTGGAATTTATATTGGTTATGATAGTCCATCGATCATTCGATATCTTGAACCACAGACAGGCGACGTGTTCACAGCACGTTTTGCTGATTGTCATTTTAATGAGGAAATCTTCCCAATGTTAGGGGGAGAACAGAAACATACCGAAAAAGAAATTACATGGTATGTATCATCATTGTTACATCTGGATCCAAGAACAAAACAATGTGAAAAAGATGTACAGCAAATTGTGCACTTGCAAAGAATAGCAAATCAAATACCAGATGCATTTGCAGACACAAAAGGGGTAACTAAATCATATATACATGCTGCAAATGCCCCTGCTCGAATTGAAATTCCGAAGAAACAAATTGAAGATAGTCATGATGTCATTAAACGCCTGAAGCGTGGAAGGCCAGTTGGTTCCAAGGATAAAAATCCTCGAAAAAGAAAATTCATAGAGAAACACAATGATCACAAAATAGAGAATGATGTTCCTGAAGAAACACATAATGATCACAAAATAGAGAATGATGTTCCTGAAGAAACACATGATGATGAAAATGTTTTGTCAGAACCACAAACTGACGAGAATCATGAAATCTCTATCAATTATATTAATACTGGAAAAATATGGAACCGAAAAGATATAGAAGAAATTGATGATATATTTTCTTATAATGTGGCAATCGACATCATAAATGATAATGAAGATCATGAACCAAAATCTTTTGGTGAATGTAAAAATCGGCAGGATTGGATAAAATGGAAAGATGCCATCCAGGTTGAATTGGATTCGCTAAATAAACGTAATGTTTTTGGACCTATAGTCCTTACACCTGAAGGTGTAAAACCTGTTGGATACAAATGGGTTTTTATTCGAAAGCGAAATGAGAAAAATGAAATAGTAAGATATAAAGCTCGACTTGTTGCACAAGGTTTTTCTCAAAGGCCTGGAATTGATATGAAGAAACGTATTCTCCTGTGATGGATGCAATTACGTTTCGTTTTTTGGATTAGCTTGGCAGTATCTGAAAATTTAGAAATGCGTCTTATGGATGTTGTTACAGCCTACTTATATGGATCACTTGATAGTAATATATATATGAAAATCCCTGAAGGATTTAAGATGCCAGAAGCACAAAGTTCAAAACCCAGAGAATGTTATTCTGTGAAATTACTAAGATCATTATATGGGTTGAAGCAATCCGGCAGAATGTGGTATAATAGGCTAAGTGATCACTTGATGAAACAGGGATATGTAAATAATTCAATATGCCCTTGTGTTTTCATAAAGAAAACAACATCCGGATGCGTAATTATTGCTATATATGTTGATGATTTAAACATCATTGGAACAAATAAGGAAATTCAAGGAGTTGTGTCATACTTGAAAGAAGAATTTGAAATGAAGGATCTTGGAAAAACCACGTATTGTCTGGGTTTACAAATTGTACAAGGCCTGATATATCTTTTGCCGTAAATTTATTGGCAAGATTTAGCACATATCCAACAAAGAGACATTGGAACGGAATTAAACATATATTCCGTTATCTACGAGGAACGACAGACTTGGGACTTTTGTATTCAAAAGATGCTAATCCAAGTATAATTGGTTATGCCGATGCTGGATACTTATCTGATCCACACAAAGCACGTTCACAAAATGGATATGTATTTACTCGTGGAGGCACTGCAATTTCTTGGCGTTCACAGAAACAAACACTTGTAACAACTTCATCAACATGCCGAGATTATTGCACTACATGAAGCAAGCCGTGAATGTGTGTGGTTAAAATCAATGACTCAACATATCCAAATCTCATGCGGATTATCATTCGACGAGAAGCCTGTGATACTATATGAAGATAATGCTGCATGTGTTGCTCAAATGAAAGAAGGATACATAAAAAGCGACAGAACTAAACATATTCCTACTAAGTTCTTCGCATTCACCAAGGAGCTTGAGCAGAATAAATGTATTGATGTTCGTCACATTCAATCAAGTGAAAACTCATCAGATCTCTTCACAAAGGCACTTCCTACGACAATATTCAGAAAACACATATATAATATTGGGATGCGCAATCTACGAAATTTGTGAAGAATTGTTCGTGTCAACATGAGGGGGAGTTTACGTGACTGCACTCTTTTTCCCTTACTATGGTTTTTATCCCAATGGGTTTTTCCTAGTAAGGTTTTTAACGAGGCAGTATAAAAACACGTAATGTATACAATCATTATGATCATCATCACAAGGGGGAGTGTTGAAAAATTATTTAAAAATGTGTTAAATATTTGTGTTGAAAATGTGAATGTTAAATGTTGAAAATTAGGTAAAATTAGGTGTTGAATATTGAAAAGTAGTGTATGATGATGTAGGTAATGTTGTATTTTATTTTTGGATTATTTGTAAAAATTTTCTATAAATAGATCTCTCATTTGTGAAGAAAATCACAATTGAGTTGAGAGAAAAATATTAGAAAGTGTGTAGTGTGATAATTTTGAGAGTTTGAGATTTTTACTTTTTTACCGTAAATTTTTACTTTTTCACAACATTTTTTACATTTATTCAAATTTTCATTCAAATTAAACTATCTTACCTCTTTTAATTTTTCACTCAAATTAAAAAAATAACGAACCTATCAAATATCTTCCCTTCGGATTTATCGTTAATGTTTGTATTTGTAATAAATGTTATAATATATATATTATCAAAATATTTATATTAACCCGTCTCACAAATTATTTTTGTGACATGGATCTTCTGCTTGACCCATGGAATGTATAATGTTTTATATTAAAAGTATTAATATTAACTTCAAATATGAATCGATTTAAACCATATTACGAATATAGATATATAACACAGTCTCACATGAGACTTACATATACAATAGAGTGTGTTTCTTTTAAGACTGTGTCATATATCTATATTTGTTAGACATATCAATTCGATCTATATTTAGAGTAAAACATTAATATTTTTGACATAAAAAATTATTTTTCAAGAATCGATTCAAATGCCTTACAAAATTAACTCATGAAACGATCTGTATTTTCACATATGNATTCAAATGCCTTACAAAATTAACTCATGAAACGATCTGTATTTTCGCATATGATTTGTAATGGTAGAATGCACTGTGAAGATTTTTTTTATAACGATTAGTTCCATAAGCCTTTAAATAGACTCATAAATTAAAATAATTTTGTCGTAAATGCATTTTTTAACGTTATAATATAAAATGTTGCTACGTCTCTCTATTTTAAAGTTTAATAATATTAATAACGATGATATGTTGGTAAATCAATAGTTTTGAAGTATTTCTATTTATTGATACATTCAAGAGTTCAATAATTTATACCATATCCTCTCTAATCGTAAGATAGTAAATATTTAAGTATAAAAAATATTTTTATAATATTATTAAATCATAGTTTTAAATATAAAATTAAGAAGATTATCAACAACAAACTCTAGATGATAACAAAACGGAAGTTTCCTTGTTTATATATATAATTTTTTGGGCTGATACCAAAGTGATAATTTAATTTCTAACATTATTTATCTTGGTCAGAATTAAATTATCGAGTTGATTGTAGTTAGAGATTTCGAAACTGGCTGACGAGACGTGCCACTGAATTATTAACCCAGCCCAACTCATATTGAGCCGTAGATTAGGTGAGTATTTTTTTAAAAAAAAATAATAAAAAATGCTAATAATTTTCTTAATAAAAAATGTTAAAAACATTTGAAATCCTAAATATATATATATTCTTAATTAAATAATTCAAACAATATTTAAAATTATTACTTAAAAAAATTAATAGTGTATAAAATTAATTTACTAAATAAAATATGAAAAAAAAACTAAAAAAATATTACAAGGTTAATTATCATTAAATTCATTCAAAATAAGCCAAATAAAAGTTACAAATATCTATCTCAAAAAAATTTACAAATACAATTTTATATATAAAAAAAATTTAAAATAAAATCATGTTCGGACTATCCAGCCCGCCCTAACCCACAATCTGCGATAGCTCAACCTATTTGGCCCGCCTCCAATTGGGTCGAGATTTCCTCATTTGTGGGCCCATCCAAATTTGATAACTCTAATTGTAGTTTATTATAACCATTTGTAATAATATTTTATTTTGAAATAATTAAGAATATTAACGTGGCATCGAAAATTATTTATTTAACGTTAAACAATACTAGATAGTGTTGTGAATTCTTAACAAAAGAAGGATGTAAAATGATCAAACCTTTTAACCTTTATTTTATCAAGTGTGAGATGTACTCAACAATTAACTTGGTTATTAAATATAATTTATTTTAAATAATATTTATTTTATTTGAATATCATCCCTTCTTAGCGTCACGGGTTTTTTTTTTTAAAAAAAATTAATATTAAAAAAAAATTCAAAAATAATGTAAAAAAACATTTTCAAAACTACTGCAATCCGCGCTTACGGAGCGTAGACGCTGCTCCGCGCTGCTCACGTGGAGCAGTGTCCGCGCTTCGTAAGCACGGACGCTGGTCCACGTAAGCGACGAAATATTTTAGCGACGTAATATATATAAAAACCGTTGCTAATTAGCGACAGTTTCTTAAACCGTCGCTCAAATCGGTTGAGCGACGGTTTAAAATCGTCGCTGTAATGGAATGAACCGTCGCTAATTCGAAATACCTACCTCTTCACACGCTAAGCATAATTGTATCAACGGCGTGCACATGTACGCCGCGGATAATATTGAACTTTCAACGGCTTGCAACTTTGCATCGTGCAATATACGCTGCAAAAAGCAATTTTTGTTGTAGTGAAGACAGAGAAAAAAACAAACAAGAAATTCATCAAGACTGGGATATTTATATTGAATGTTGTTCATTTTCCTCAACATCATTCTGTGGTCGAATGTCATGTACAAGATGTTGCGGACCAACATTAAGCAAATTTGTAAAACTGTGTATGTTCGACCAAGACGGAGTCTTAAAATCCTGCTGACCAAACAAACCAAAGTCAGTCATCCCTAAATCACTGAAAAAACTAGGTTGAATAGTAGAGGTTCCTGAAAAAACTTATTTATTGATAAACTTATTGTCTGTTTTTTTTCTCTATCTTCACTACAACAAAAATGGCTTTTCGCAGCGCGCAAATTCTCTTTCCGCAGTGTATATTGCACGCTGCAAAGTTGCAAGCCGTTGAAAGTTCAAAATTATCCGCGACATACATGTGCACGCTGTTGATACAATTATGCGTGGCGTGTGAAAGGTATTTCGGCATTTTGAACCGTCGCTAATTCCTTACAGCGATGGTTTAAGAAACTGTCGCTAATTAGCGACGGTTTTTATATATATTCCGTCGCTTACGTGGATCAGCGTCCGTGCTTACGAAGCGCGGATTGCAGTAGTTTTGAAATTTTTTTTTTTACATTATTTTTGATTTTTTTTTTAAATTAAATTATTTTTTAAAAAAAAACCCTAGCGTCACACTTGATACGATACACAGTCTATATCAAACATCTTTATCAAATTTAAATTTCACAATATCTATGTAGAATTAATGTCCATTTTTTTTTAAATTAAATATATTTAATTAACATAGCTTTACCATAACAATATTTTTATCTTACTCATTTATTTAAATTAAATTAAATTATATTTATTTGCAAATAAAACTAAATAAATTCATGTGTTTTTAAGAAGAGAAAAAATAAAATTATATTAAAAATAAAAACGAAAGAGAACTACAAATAAAAATAATGTATTTTGAAACTAAATCAAATAAAATTAACCACGACCATATCATATGATTTTTTTTAAAAAAAAAATCGCCTTCATTTAACAATCAAACAACCAAAAATGAAATGGTTTTATTAAATTTGATCATGATATATTTTCTTTCCATGGAACGAATTCGAATTTTGAATTAGATAAAGTTCTCGTTAAAAAAAATATAGAATCGAGAAATAGAAACGAAGTTGCGAGATTACAATTAATTAAGTGTGTATTTTGAATTAAAATTAAATTTAAAATAATAAAAGTGGAATTTAAGTGTGACTTGTAAAATACGAGACGTAAATAAATCGTTAATGAGATGATATTTTTAGGATAATAATTCAATTGTATGTTCAAGAATTCGTATATCATCACATAATTAATAATATTAGTTTTGATAGACGATGATACAAACGTAGTACCTCACATTACATCTTAAAGTCAAATTTTAGCTTTGATTATTTGACGTTTATATATTTTTATAGATCTCACATGTCCGAATCAATTTCGGGTAAACTACCATGAATTCAACGGTTTTCCAAATGTATAGTATGATGTACTAAACTGGTGTAATATTGGGAGATTTTTATGACATGGAGGAGGATGGGAGGTGGGACCTATAAAATCACCCGTTTTGTTTAATGTAACGCCTTTTCCGCTACATGCAATGGAGGGATCTCAATAACCAACGTATTCTCCTTCTCTTGCATGCCATTTGCTCTCTCCTCCATTCTTGTCACGTAAACAGGGATTTTTCTTCTGTCATTGGAAATCAATCAAACCCATTTCTGCTTTTGTTTGATCTCCACCGAGTCATAGTTTTTAGCCATCGTAATCTATCTGCTTCATTGGAATTATGGTGCAGTGTATTTCTATAGGGAAAGATCGTTACTATGTATGATTAAATGGACAAGGCTACGCAGTTGAAGAGAGGGATCTCCCGCCAGGTCTCGACGGGTTCCTTGAGGAAGAGCGGGAAGTTCACTTTCCAGAGGCAGAATTCTCTCAACCCGAATCGGAGGAATTTCCGGTTCAGTTTTGGGAGGCAATCTTCGTTGGACCCGATTCGGAGAAGTGCGTTGGAGGATGACTGCGGCGACGACGATGGGTTTGCTGTGCCGGAGAATCTAGATTCGACTATGCAGCTGCTTTTCCTGGCCAGTAGAGGGGATGTGAAAGGGGTCCTGGATTTGCTTGATGAAGGGGTTGACGTAAATAACATTGATTTGGATGGCAGGACTGCTCTGCATATTGCTGCATGTGAAGGCCATGTTGAGGTTGTGAGGCTTTTGTTGAGTAGAAGAGCCAATATCGATGCTCATGATCGGTGGGGAAGCACGGTACAGTTGTTTATCTATGCGATTTTTAGAAAGAGGGAAAATTTTGTGACCATGCTAGAAATGAATATGATCGATTATTGTTGAAATAGTAGTCAAAGTTTCCTTTTAAGTCGAACGGGATACATTTTACGAGATTTTTTTCATTAAGGTAGGCTGCTGCTGATTCCAAATATTATGGGAACATTGAAGTTTATAACATATTGAAGGCCCGCGGGGCTAAAGTCCCTGTAAGTCTAAAATTGTCCTTCTGTATGTTAAAAAGGTTTTTGTTCATTGGTGACACTCATGTAAATCGTATGCCATTTCCTAGAAAACCAGGAAAACGCCGATGACAGTGGCAAATCCTCGAGAGGTTCCGGAGTACGAGCTCAATCCAATGGACATTCAAATACGAAAAAGTGATGGCATCTCCAAGGTTGTTTTGATATTTTGGGAGATATATATATATTTTCCCAATTAATTATCCAATGTACTGCTGCTCGATGCATGTATAATATCTTATCATTCATCTGTCGAGTACATTTTTTTCAAGTATGTAGTTGCAAACAGTTCATTTGTAATAAGACAATTTTTTTCCTTGTGTGCATGGGTGATTCATGGTCTGAATTTGTATATATTTATTTAAATGTCTGACTTTTGACTTTCCATCCGTGGACAGGGATCATATCAAGTTGCTAAATGGAATGGCACAAAAGTTTCAGTAAAGATACTCGACAAGGATAGCTATATAGCCCTTGAATGCATGTATACATCCCCGTCTCTTCAGATTTTGTGCATGTTTCATTTTGGTTGAATTTTCTTTTTTTTTTTGTCTTTTGCTTGATCTATTTATGCTTTCAACCAGTAAAATTCTTTTTAAATTCAAATTTTAAAGGAGTATGCTGCTGATTTGACACATAGTCAAAATAGTAAAATGAATTTTTCTGCCTCACAATCTTGTTTTAAGTTTCACAGCTTTGTCATCAGTTGGTTGCCTTCTCAGGGCGATATTGATACGTTTGTCTGACTTTTTGGACGTAGAATTAGAATTTGTTTTGAAGGGTGGGCTAGGAACCTTTTGTTCTATTTAAGAAGACTTACATACAAGATACAATCGTGTAGTCGGTGCCAAGTTATTTATTTATGTTCTCCTCTGTTCTTTCTTTTAGAAATTAGTTCTTGTTCGTTCTTATTTCAGCGGCAAATAATAGTTTTAATGCATTAAACTGTAGAAATGCTTTCAAGCATGAGTTAACACTGCTGGAAAAGGTCAGACATCCTAATGTGGTACAATTTGTTGGTGCTGTCACTCAAAATCTACCAATGATGATCGTTTTGGAGCATCACTCAAGAGTAATCAAACCTCTTTCTATGCATCCCCATACATGCCACACCCCCCTCCTACCCATACGCACACTCTTGTTTTCATACATGAATAACTTGTCAGATTTGATGCTCATCGCTTACTTATAATCGCAATTCTCAGGGAGACCTTGGTAGCTACCTTCAGAAGAAAGGACGCATGTCTCCATCTAAAGCACTGGGATTTGCCCTTGAAATTGCAAGGTGAGAACAATTTTCCAAAATATAAGCACATTGAAATGTGTACTTTGTTGTTTGAATCATTGTTATGCCTTTGGCCATAATCTTCATAATCTGCTTCATACGAGTGAGTACCACATTTGTTATTAATGCAGACTGGTGTTTTGTTTTAACATTTTTATCTTATCTTCATTCTGTTGTCCTTGACTCATAATTATTTGCATTTGGTTCTTTTTTTTTCTCTTGAATGTTCTTTACTGCATTCATCCTTGTCCCCTTCTCTTTTTTAAACGAGATTTTTATATGAATCATTCTATGTTGGACACTGAAATTTTGGATCTTGGTTCCTCGACAGGGGAATGAATTATCTTCATGAGAGCAAGCCTGAGCCAATCATCCATTGTGATTTAACACCAAAGTATGGCAACTAAATTCTCAAGTTGATGTCTTGACATAAGCATATTTTTACAGTTTGCATCGAATAGTGTTTTTAATGTTTGATTATTGGTAAGGTGACAGAAATATATTGCTGGATTGTGGAGGGCAGCTGAAGGTTGGAGGGTTTGGTGTCATTAGGTTATCAATAATGTCGCCAGACAAAGCAAAATTAGTGCAACCTGAGGCCATAGATCGTTCAAGTGAGGTTCTTTGTGTAAAATAGTTGGTACTGCTTTTCACTTTTGAGTTATTGACAAAGTAATTAAAATAATTTTCCTAGTATAATTCCATGAAAGACATTCAACATAGTTTGAATAGGTGTAAAGGAATTTGGTCGAAAAATGTGTTTTGTTTCGGTATCAAGCGACACAATTATTTTTAACATGTTTCTATTGATCTGAACGCAGACTTGTACATGGCACCTGAAATTTACAGGGATGAAATATTTGATAAAAGCATTGATGTACACTCATTCGGTGTTATGATGTATGAGGTATATTTTGTTTTCATGCATTTGGTGTTCCTCATTTATGGAATTTAAATACCCACACTTCTTTTTCGACCCGGTTTTTCAGTTAGCAAAAACAATTACATACATTAAGCCCAAGAATTCGTGTTGTCTATAGTATGTCTGTTGAAATTTGGCCGAATGTTTACTACTATGGCTTACCATATCAATTAGATATTGATCCATAATTCTAGGAAGTTCTTTACTAAGTTCTGTTTTTTCTACATCACTGAAGTCAAATATTGTTCTACAAAAACTGGTCTCAGTTCTCTTTAAATGAGAATTTGTTGGTGATTTTGAAGAATGGTCACCATTTGCTATGCTATTATGTCACAGCAGCCTGCAACCTCTATTTGAGAGGTTATTTGGACTTTTACATGAGCCTTTCATTATTTTTTTGTACACTTATCCATGGTTTTCGTGTTTAGATGATTGAGGGAGTGCGACCATTCTCTTCCAAGTCACCTGAGGAGGCTGCTAAGTTAATCTGCTTGGAAGAAAAGAGACCAGCATTCAAGTCAAAATCTAAATATCCTCCAGATTTAAGAGAGTGGGTCTTTTTTCTCTTTTTTAAATGTCATCCTTATTTTTGTGTCTCTTTTCATCTGTTGCTTAATCGCCCTCTATGAAATTCTGACTGTTTATCTCAAGCTTCCATTAAGATGCTAATGTTAAAAGGATGGGAGGTCACTATATAATTTGGTACTTAGAATTAGTTTCCTCTCTTTAAACGTTAAATTTGCTCCACGAACTTTTCAAGCACACAACGAGGACGAGTCCTTTTTGCTTGAATGTTATGTGTCTTCAGTTTAACCAAACTTTATATGGGAAGCTTTTTTCTTGAGAAGATAATGAGATTTTAATCCACATGAAAAATTGTCGATGTAATCTTTTACACTTTCCTTGCTGAGCACTGCTCACTTTTTTGACCATACCATATATACTACGTTGCCTTAGGATATCAGATCAGTTTGAGTTTAAAAGCTAAAGTGTTGTCTTGTTCATTCACTGTGCCACGTTTCAAGATAGGTTGATCGAAGACTGCTGGCATCCAGATTGTTCTGCACGAGCAAGTTTTTCCGAGATCATTGCACGGATGAATTCGATTATTGCAAACTGTTCTAAGCATGGATGGTGGAAAGACACTTTCAAACTCCCTTGGTATGCTTATGCTTGCATTGTCTTCTACTTCCGTTCACATACTTTTTTCATTGTTTGGTGTTTACTATCAATGACTCTCTACTGCTCAATGAATCATCAGCTTCTTTTGTCATCCGTGCAATACTGTTCCCAGGAACATGATCTTTCAAAATATCAATTGTTTTGCTGCCAATAATGGCTAACATGACTTCTTCCATAGGATATGAGATGCGCGTGAGTTACCTATTGCGACAAGGCGAAGAACGAATGGTTCGACGTCCGGTGGCCAGCGGAGCAATGCAGCTTCATTATGGGAGGGAAGAAACTGAACATTTTTTTGACAGGAATATATAGAAATGAACAATCTTTATCTTTTACATGTTTGTCATCTTACACTGAGATTCCAGTTGATTAAAGTATTTCAATAAGCACCCCGGATTAGGGACATAAAAGCTAATGAATTTCGAAGAAAGTATTTGTGATTACGATATTATTAGATTTATAAATTAAGTAACAAAATGCATTTGAAATTACAAAATTATTCTTATATATTATTTGGAAAAATATTTCAAAAATGCATTTAGGATGATTATACAAAACATATTTTCATTAACTCATTGGGAAGAAAAGAAGTAACATTATTTTTAATTCTAATCTTAAATTACATGAAAATACACTCAGTTTTATTTGTTTAAATTCAGTGTAATTAATAAAACCTAAATCCTAATATTTGTCCCACAGCTTCAAAGCATAATTTGACTCCAAATCAACAGAATTACGAGTCATGAGTAGAAATATATTTAAAAAATTTCGGCAAATTATGTTTAATTCATTTATTTAACTTCCACATTTAAATTTCTCTAGCAAAAATTAATTTTCATTAAAATAAAAAATATAGTCATAATATTTTTTCATCACATTAATGATTTTTGAAATGATCTTGAAAGTCTAGTTTAGAGTAATAAATTTAATACTAGAACTTTTATAAAACGTCTCACGAATTAATTTTATGACTGACGGATAATAAAAATTGGCAAAAACTTGTGTGAGACTGTCTCACGGGTCGTATTTTGTGAGACGAATCTTTTATTAGGGTCATTAATAAAAAAATATTACTTTTTATACTAAAAATATTAAATATTATTGTGAATATTGGTAGCTTACCGTAAAAAAAAAAAATGCGTTCAACGGCCAATAGCCAACATACTTGATTAATTAATGGAATTTATCCAGTTTAATTTAATAAGCGCTTACTATAAATCTCGTCCCCAGAGTCCAATCCTCCGTGCATCGCATATACTCCAGCTTCAAATCCTCACCCCTCGACATTAATCAGCGCTATTGATTTGATTTTTCTTCAATTCTTCCTCGAGTTGATTCCTTTTCTATTCGCAATTCGAGAATTACGAGGAATAAATGGGGAAAAATCAAGCATACAAAGCGATGCAGAGATCTCGACTCGGCTCGGGCTCAGGCGGCCCAGAAGAGGTTGAAGATGGCATGGTTTGTACCGTTTCATATCATTTATTTGTTTATTATGGTGTGGATTTTGTTTATTTACTGGAGAAATCTTGGATGTTTAGTTTACGAGTGTTTGAGCTGGAATTTCATGTTTGGTGGGTTACATATGAAGAGTTTAGGTGAAATCGAGTTAGTTTTCTGCCAAGATTTTGAGATACCATTGCGTATTGTTGCGTAGAAAATTTTATTGATTATTAATTTTTATCAGCTGTTCTGGAACATGAGTTTAGGGCTTTTTTTAAGATTACTTGAGCTACGGTAAGTTTTTTTTTGTTTGTTTGAAAAATTAATTTTCTGGTTTATTTAAACTATGTAATTTTTTAAATATAATTTTAGCTATGGAAGTTTCTTTTTTCCAAAAAAAAAAAATTAATGTTGTGGTTTATTTAATCTATCTTATTAGGTTACTGCTAAAAAGATCTGAAATCTTCACGTGTATTTAAAAATATTATGATTTTATTTTTTTGTGTTACCATGATTATGTAAATTTTCATTTTTAACGTTAAAACTATTTATGTTACTGTTAAAAAATCTGAAAATTTCATGCTCAACAAAATAAAGTGATTTTCCTTTTAGAAATTTGTTAATGAATATGAAAGAGTAATATCTATCATTTAGCTTGGTTTCAACGTTGATGAATTAAGGGCAAGACAAGGGAATACGTTCCCTTAACATCAAAGAGGGAATGTTGGAAAACGAGAGTCATGATTACGGATGTAAAAGAAAAGGAGCCAATAGTGGCTGATTTGAAGTTCTGAACTAACTGACCTCGTGGATTGTAATTTTAGGTAGTGTTTGTCTGTGAGGGTCGCATGGTTATTATTTGTTGGTGAAACTGAAAACTTGAGGTTGGTTTCCTTTATTTACGGAGAAATGTTTTGTGCAATATGTTTCTGGAAATCATAGTGAGAAACATGATGTATGTTTGATATTGTTTCTGAATTGTAACATTTTTACTGTAATTATCATGTCATGTATGAGTTTGTTGAATTAACAATATCATATCATATATATTTGGTTAATGGTGTGTGGAGCATTCTAAAATTTAAAATATAGTGTATTTTATTATAATACTATATGTAAAGAGAGTTTCTTTGTATGGTTAAATTCAGATAATGTATATGAAAAGGAAATGGAAATAAGCTTTCACAAAATAGAATGAAAATGAGATGCTGATGTTTGATTTCATTTTCGGAGATGGACCATATTACAAGAAAAATGAAGCCAAACATAGCCCAGAGTGTATTTATCATGTGGACGAAACTGATACTGCCATCAGTGAGATATCAACCTTGTATACTTTGGAAGACCTGTGTCTTGAGTTTCAGCTATGTGTGTGTGGTTTTCCTGGTCTTCCTTGATAATTGATTAGTGAAATGATTTCTTCAAGTCACATTCGGTTTTTAAGAGTTAAATTTTCTCTCAACTTCTCTTCCTTTTGGTATCGATTGTTTAGTTAATTTTTGTGTCTGATAAGATAAATCTTGGACTTCTTATATTAAAATAACTCAAATATCTCCATTATCTGTATCCTTAATTCTCTTTGATTCTTGTCATTGTTTCTCTTTGATTCTTGTCATTGGAACGTGGAGCTTTAAATCTGTCAGTTCTTCATGCTCCAAGGGTCAAAGGTTGTTATTGATATTTGTAAATCAATTTGTGTCTAGTTTTGTCACACAATGTCATGGACTGTGGTTGCCCGTATATCCGACACTCCAAACAAATATATATATGAAGAGAGAAAAGAACAGTTGCAACACTTGCCCACCACTATTATAATGCTTATAAGTCCTCTAGAACTGCTAATAAATATTTTTACCTAACACAGAACACAAAGTATGCTGAGAAGGGTAGACGTGAGAATTGTTCTTGCGATGCAAACAAGACGTCTTATCATAATTTAGAAGGAATAGATGCTTCATAATGGCTGATCTGAACATAGTTTATTTTGCATCTCCTAGGAACCAAAGTACAAACTTTGTACTTTTATTAACCATAAATCTGTATTGAGATATAAACTCTTTCGATCAATAATAACGTTACTTTTGGTAAGACAATGGTTATATGAGCAGGCAAGTTTTTCATCATTCCTAAGTCTATTTCACATTCATGGAGACTGGAGATGTGTTAAATTTTTCTGTGCAATTGATTGTTGAATGACTTTTCCTGTTGGAAAAGTTCAGAGTAGTGCTTTCCCCTATTTGTTTTGGATCTGTGCATCTTCTGATGAGGACAATCTCAGGTGGATGGTTCATTTCATTCACCAGAATGGCATGCTGCTCGTTTAGCAAGTCTAAAGACTTCTCATACAATTACATGGGAGGAGTACAAGAAGAGGCAAAAGGTGATTTATGTGGCTACATATTTGTAACTTGAGTTACGAGCAACCTTTGTATATCTGTTTTCTTTCCATATAAGCCTTCTCAAGCTTGATCCAGGAACATTTTTTTCGTATTCCTATCTTCTTTCTTTCCAGAAGTTGTCTGCAACACATCTATAATTTTTATTTTGAGAAAATTTATCCTTAAATATTTTATAACATCTTTAACATATCAAATCGGTATTTTGATATTTTCCGAGCCTTTGATCAAGTATTCTTATTGATGTCGATGGAAATTAGGACTGAAAGGTAATGTGGCTGTGCCATTTGGATGATGAGTTGTTGTCAAACTGCAACTTTAAAAAAGGGTCTCCATTGACCATTTTCGAAAATTTAACTAGCATGCCGAGGAGGGAAGAGCGAATTGAAATGAACCAACCACCATGTTTCCTGGATCTGCCACTTAAGTTGATGGATTGTACAGCGTTACACATGATACTTAGAATTGACTCCCATGTTTAATCACGTTTGATGAGACAGACAGCATATGTTTCAAGAATAAATACATATTTACCTTCTGAGTGTCGTACATTTATTATTTGGCTGATTCCCTAGATATGTAGAGCTAGATACTGATCTCAACAGCTCAGCATAACCTAAAATATCTATGGAAAACTAGTCACTTAAATATTCACTAGGTCAATGTGTATCCTCTTTCAATAATGCTAGTGGAGTTCAACAAGCTCAAATTTTGTCTTTCCACGTTTCCTCTAGTCCCACTTTTTTTTCCTTCTGTAGGGCATCGACTTCAGTTCATTAGCTTATCCCATGACTCTAAATTACTCTGTCCAATTTTGTGAGGCTTATTTTTGGAACTCCAGGTTTTCATGGAAATATGGCTTAATCTGCACTTTGCCCAACCAAGATAAGATGGCCACTAGACCTCTTTATATGTGTTACTCAACCTTCCAATTCATCTCTTCCATTAGCTTCAATTCAAGACTAGTAATACCCCTTTGTTCTTTTTGTTTGGCTGCTGTAATTGCTGTCTTTATGTTGTGATGTTTTTTTTATGTGGTAATATTTTTGTGTCTTTCTGTGGCTCTGTTGGCTTCAATGTTAGGAAGAAGAAGTGAGAAAGGGAGAGTTGGAAGCTGATAAAGATCGGATGATGAGAGAGTATAGGGCTCAGCTAGATGCTGAAAGGGCTCGCAAACTTTCTCATGGAAAAAACCACTCTAGCAGCAAATCCAGTCGCAAAAAAGGTAATGCATGGTGTAATTGGGGATATCGTATTCCAGCAATATTTAGCTTTTTATGACATTGTTAAATCATAAATTTGTCTGCAGATAAGGACAGAGATTTAAAGAAATGCAGCAGCAAGAAGCGAAAGGTGGATTATTCCACTTCTCCATTTATTTATGTCTTCCACACTGATTTTTAAATTGTCATCTATGGTAGGAAAAAATTGTAGTGAAGCTGATAATGGAGAATTTCATGACCCAAAAAGGATCACAAAAATGTAATACCTGACATAGTCGCAAGTGGTTATCTCAAGCTATACTCTGAAAACCAGTTGGCAAAGCTATGATTTGCCATGATTATGGGGATCACATGAATTCCGCTCATAATACATGGTTTATTCTGTAACACCAGTTTATATTTTAAAGAAACAAAAGGTTTGCCTGTGAACTAATGAATTTGATAGAGCAGTTTCCAATGTTGTATCACAGTTTCTCAGGAGTAAGGGATGAAGCGAATTAGGGAGGAAAAACATGTTAATATTAGTCAAAATATTCCATTATGTGCTTATTATAATAAATAAGAAACTAAATAAAATAAAGTAAATAAAAATCGTCCTGAAATTATATCAAAATCTATTCTGTAATTTGCTTTAACTGAGGTTACTCCTATATTTGCTCCTAAAATATGTATTTAATCCCTTGATTTATGCTTCACATCGAAATTTGTCTGCCTACTGTTAACTATACGACTATTTTGCGATTGACTTAGCATTCAAGGCGATCTGATATTAGTTCTGGCTCGGAACCAGAAACTTCAAGCAGTGATGATGATGGGAGGGAGTTAAAAAGGTCAAAATCAAGGTTGAGGAGAAGGAAGAAGGAAAAAAAGCATTGGTCGTCAAGATCCAAGCACTCAAGCCGTGAGAATGTAGATGCTGGCGGCCCTTTACCACTTTCTAGATTTTTTGGGGACCACAAAAGCTGATGTTTTGTTCAATGTCCGGTTATTGAGTGTACCAGGTAGATCTTCTCTTTATGATTCCTGACTTGAGGTTTTGTTATCTTGTTTGCTTCATGTATACTGTTGCAAAATTTTTATGGATCCTCTCTTTCTTTTATATATGCAATTTTTCTGCAGTATCGACTTGCTACATGCAGTTTATTGCATTTTTGAATGAGTTTTGTGTATTACCCATGGGGATTTTTTCTTTCATTCGCTTCATTTAATCTTAAATTAAAATTAAGTGATATGGCAATTTGAACAAAAGTAATATTTGCATGCAGCTGTGTAAATGTGTCGAATTATAAATTAGAAGTATATTGAATTTGAGTATCTTCATTTCCTTCAGTTTGGACAGGGATGAAGGTTTTAGTTGCTAACAAGAATCTGCGGATCTGTTTAGCTCTTGCATTTGATGTGAGAAGGTAAGCATCAATGTTAGTACCTTAATGATTGCTTAAAATTGACGCTTGTGTTCAAAATTGTGTAGGCTACTATCAACAGCATTTTCTATCAAGTTTTTCATTTTTTTTGTTGAAAGAATGTTGCAATAATTCAAATAGAAATTATTCAAGCTTCAAAGGTCAGTTGTTTGTTTTTTTGCTTTTACCAGTATCACTGATTTTTGAATGGTTATTTACGCCACCAAAATGTATTTATAGTATTTGATCGTAATAGTATTGTTTTTATAGTTGATTGGGATTTGGGACATGGATGTAATTATTCAAGCTTAGGGGTGTTGTATTTGATAATCAAACTTCATTGAAGTTCCCTCTGCGTGCCTAAACATTCCTAGCTATTTACCCTCTAACCCAGAGGCGTCCCAAAAAATTGTCATTATTACAGAGACATGATGTCCAAGAATGCCGAATTCCATGCAGATGCTCATTTCTGTTCACTAGCAAAGTTGGCCAGTGATTCTGCGCTTGAAGATGTCAAGACAGTAAGCAATGAATACACCACAAAGAAAACATATAATACAAATGCAGGAATCCTGGATCTTCGACGTGTCGAGAAAAATGAAGATCCATTTTCATTTTTCAGGCTTTCAATCCTCGAGAATGGAAACATGGTTCATCTCCCAATGAGTCACTCTCAGAGAGAGCTTTTCTCCCCCTTCAAATTGCATCAGAAATACCTTTAAACATCCGAGAAATTACCAAATTATTCCCTGTAGCCACCAAAGAAACCATCGAGAACACGCTTTCATACTGCAATGCAGCAGCAATAAAGGGCGAAGTGAAAAGCTGCCCGAGATCACTCGAGGAAATGATAAGCTTCTCAAAGTCAGCCTTGGGTGGGAAAAAGTTAATATCCTTAACATCCAAGAGCAACCAAGGATCAAATACCAATCTCATGGTTAAGAACGTTAAAAAATTTAACACCGATAGAATTGTGGCGTGCCATGAAGCTTTTCTTCCTTTTGCAGCTTATTTTTGTCATTCTTTATCCTCCACGAGTTTGTACTCCGTGGATTTAGTCGAGCCTAAGACCGGAGCTCCGATGAACACCCTTCTTGCTGTATGTCACATGGATACTTCACCATGGCCGGAGGATCATGTTGCGTTTAAGATACTGAAACTAAGCCCAGGACAAGGCGAGGCGTGCCATTGGTTCCCCCAAATTGATCTTGCATGGATTCTTGACAGGGAATCAATGTGATGAAGATCTGATCTGGTCCAATCTAATGGAAGTGTACGTTCTAGTTAATGTGTGGCGGATCAGAACATGCAACAAGAAGGGTGTAGTTTAATAAATATTTTCATCGCTTAGTTTGGTAATTTATGCAAAGTATTGCGTGTTGACGAGTTCGGTGTTATATCAAACTTCAACTATTATGAAATTCCAAGCAAAAAAAATTAACATACTTTCGGTCCATATTTTTCAATTGATCCATCCCCTCTAGTATCACCATCTCCCAATATATTACAAAATCTTGATCCAAATATTGAATGAAATGAAAATATATAATAAATGAATATTTTTTAGGGGAAGTTGGTGAAAAATCCCCAACCAAAACATTTATTTGGGTTCACTCCCTACCCACAAAATTGTGGTACTATGTCATACAAATTGTGGTACACTTCATGTGGAAATGTGGTACACTTCATGTGAAAATGTGGAACTAAAAAAGTACCTAGGGACTGAACACAAAAAAAAAACGGCGGCTGGGGAGTTAAGTCCAATTTCCCGTATTTTATACTTCACACGTTTGGTAACAATTAGGACATTTTCATAAAGCAACATTAATGGTTCCCGCAAACTATACTGATTACATGGAATGATCGTTTTCTGAATTTTAAGTCTAAATACAAATTTAAAGATAACGATTTAATAGTCTAAGTGGAGATGAATAAACGAATACGACAATTTCTCGTGCATAATTTTTTTTTTTTTTTTGATCTTTTGTCGAAATTATCAAATTCAAATCAAAGTGGAACATTTTGGAATAATTCTTTAACCAAATACTGGTTCCAGTTATTTTCTGCACGAGCTTTAATCTAATCTAATCTATCTAATACTATTATAAATATATGAGTTTGAATTGTGAGTTTACGATTTTACCCTTTCATTTATTTTACAATTGTTATGTGCATGGGGATCTTTAAGTATTTTCTATGTTAGTTTAATATTATCATTAAATAGTGTACTTAATTCAATCAAAATAGTTATTAATTTGATTTTACTTTTAAATTTAATTTACTTACATGTTACATATTTAAAAATAATAATAATCTAATCTAATATACTATTATAAATATATGAGTTTGAATTGTGAGCTTACGATTTTACCCTTTCATTTATTTTACAATTGTTATGTTCATGAGGTTCACGATTTTACCCTTTCATTTATTTTACAATTGTTATGTTCATGAGGTTCTTTAAGTCATTTTCTATGTTAGTTTAATATTATCATTAAATAGTGTACTTAATTCAATCAAAATAGTTATTAATTTGATTTTACTTTTAAATTTAATTTAATTACATGTTACATATTTAAAAAAAAATTAAATATTACTAACATCTATTATATTATACTATTATAAATATATGAGTTTGAATTGTGAGCTTACGATTTTACCCTTTCATTTATTTTACAATTGTTATGTTCATGGGGATCTTTAAGTATTTTCTATGTTAGTTTAATATTATCATTAAATAGTGTACTTAATTCAATCAAAATAGTTATTAATTTGATTTTACTTTTAAATTTAATTTAATTACATGTTACATATTTAAAAAAAAATTAAATATTACTAACATCTATTATATTATACTATTATAAATATATGAGTTTGAATTGTGAGCTTACGATTTTACCCTTTCATTTATTTTACAATTGTTATGTTCATGGGGATCTTTAAGTATTTTCTATGTTAGTTTAATATTATCATTAAATAGTGTACCAAAATAGTTATTAATTTGATTTTACTTTTAAATTTAATTTAATTACATGTTACATATTTAAAAAAAAAATAAATATTACTAACATCTATTTTACTATTATAAATATATGATTTTCATTTGTAAACTTACTATTTTACCATGTTATTTGTTTTATAATTTGTCATGTTCATGATATTCTTTAAATTATTTTCTACGTTAGCTTAATAGGATTATTAATAGAGTACTTAGTTAAGGTATTTATTATTTTAATTTTACTTTTAAATTTAAATTTAATTACTTTAATTATACATTGACATCAAATTCATAGAAAATTACTATAATAATGTTATAATTAAAAAAATTGTTAATATTCCGAATGTTAAGGTAATAATGAGAAGATGAATGGAGACGAGTGAGTTTGAATAAAATTAAATTATTAATAAATATTAAGATCATATAAAACATATTTTTCTCATTTAAAATAAAGATATTGTTAGACTACTTCGTATCAACATAGATACATGATTGAGAAAAAATGTTTATATGTAAGTGATTTCAATGCAAATATTTAAGCATTTAGTCAATTTCGATATATGATGCTAAAAAAATATCCATAAATAATATCTATTAATTAATATCTATTAAATATATGACTTTCATTTGTGACCTTACTATTTTACCATTTTTTTGTTTTACAATTCGTCATATTCATGATGTTATTTAAGTAATTTTTTTATGTTAGTTTAAAAGGATCATTAATAGTGTACTTAACTCAATCAAACTAATTATTATTTTAATTAGTTAAATTTATACGTTGCAGTCAAATTCATGAAAATTTCTACCATATTAATGATAGATAATAATGGGAAGACGAAGGGAGATGAGACGGATTGAATAAAAATAAGTTATTAATAAATATTAAGGTCATATAAAACTTCTTTCTCTCATTTAGAATAGAGATATTTTCAGACTCTATGTCAAATGAGATACGTGATTGAGAGAAATGTTGGTATGTAACTGATTTCAAACATTGTTTTTAAGTCATTTGGTCAATTTTTTATATATGCTGCTAAATAAAATTACTAAATAATATGCTTCATTTGATCATTTAATATTCTTGCAATGAGATGAGTTTTTTGCCCTAGCGTTAACAAGTTTTATTGTTATATGTAATTTGTGTTGATTATGTTGTATGGATGTCATATAAAATGTCAGTATTTCTCAAAGAATAAAATCGTTTTTCAAAAAGAAAAAATTCTTCATCCAGAAAAAGAAATATATGAAAAACAAAATGTACACAATTATCATTCTATTTATAATGGTATGAGAACAATTCTAAAGCTGTGTGGACACAATTGATCAATTTTGAGAATTTTTAGTAAATTGAGACATTGAACCAGTTGCACTTTATTTCTTTTAATATTATCTCGATATATTCCAATGTGGCTAAGAGATTGTTTTTGTCTCTTTTTTAGTCCAAGTGGCTAATCAGCTAATTCATAAGATATAAGATGGTAACATTGAAAACTCCTCGCCAAATAAATTCACTTAGCCTAATAGTGAAATACAAATACAATTCTACAATATTTCATCAAATTAATCTTGACTATTATAAAATGCTCATGAAATCTAAACATTTGTATTATTAGATGAGATATTGAATAAAACAAATAATTTTATCTACATTTGAATGATATCTCATTTGCATATATTAATTACGTTTTTCGTATCTCTTCTCAAAATTTTTAAAATACAATAATTAATTTTGTATATCGTTCCACAATATATAAAATATTATAAACAAAATGTAAACTTGATAGAAGAAAATTTGTTTTGTTTCAATGAATAATATAATATTATGTTCTAGACACAACAAATGAGATTGAAACTATATTATCCCCATGATATGATGAACGCAATCATTGTTCCAAAGTTTCTAAAAAAATTACTAACGAGATGAAGTTCCTGAATTGCGTCAAATTAAACGAGGACACGGTTCTAATATATAGAAATTTGAATAGATTTTCAAGTATTATTTCTTCCGGTGATTGAGAAATAATTGTTAAAAATGTATTAACATTATAGCTATATGTTAATAATATTGATATTAAATATATAAAAATGATATTACAAATATCACGATGTCTGAAGAAATTACAACATCGTTCATTGGTTATGTTGTTGAAAGATATATATGTTATACATAATTTTACTCACAAGTGAAAACCTATCACGACTAAAAGAATTTTTTCTTAGGAGTTACAGTTCATGATTGTCATAAACTGAAAATCATTCAAAAAAAAAAAAAAACAAATAGTCGGAAATATAAGATTACCAGATAAAAAACAATGTAGAAAATCGAAAAAATGTCATGATAAGGAAGCAAACTACAAGCATATCAGATCTTATATGAGGATTCGAAATAACATAATAAGTGTTAAAGATGATAATATACTTGTTGAGTATACCGAAATGATTATACGCATATTATAAAAACTACGACAAAGAGTTGTTGAGTTGTCAAAATCAACCAAGAAGCATATTGAAAAATGTGTCATGTGGATAAGATAACTTTTTTCGATTCATATACCATCTATGATCATGATTTTTATTTTTTGTGGTTTCGTTTGTTTCAATTGATAAATGTTACTGGCCATATTTTAATTCATTTAAATATTATCAAAATTTCATTCATATATTTTCAACAGTTTAATTGCTTAAGAGTCTATTCGCGGAAGAACCAGACACAGCCCTTCACCTTTGAAAAGAAAAGGTAATACCATTTCTTCGGAATTGTCCGCTCATAGCGTTGCACATGCACTTTTCTAGTATAAGATATATATAAAGACACCAAGAATTTACTCAGATTTACGAACTCAAATTCGATTCTTTTTTAGTAATAGAGTTTTATAATTATTTAGAGCTCAAATCAAAATTTAAGTCGAACCAAACTCGAGTTCAAAATAGCCAATTTTCGAGTTTTGGGTCGTCCAAAAAATTTGAGTTCAAACTCAGACATTCAAAAAATTAGATACTATCTGCGTACTGTCTACCAATTTGCTCAGTAGCTAACTGTTTCTTGGGTGAGGCTTTATTCAAGTCCCCGTTTGAAACAGAAACTCCAAGAGAAGAGAGATGAGGAAACGAGTTGAGTACATCAGAGATTAACGAATTAGAATATTGCTAGCCAAGCAAAGCAACATCATCTCCAATATATGTGCTACAATATAATTATTTTACAACTGGTGAGTTTCAAAAACTAGTTTAGAGGCGAAATTTGCCGAAGTAAAAAGATGAACAAAAAAATGTAAGATTTCGTCCAAAATACAAAAGATGGGGACTCAAATATGATTAAAAAACACAGGAAAGAGAGAAAATAAACTTGAGGTGCAAGAAGGTCGTCGACTATTTCACCGTCAGGTCAGGTGGGGTTGTGTTGGGTCAGATCAGGTCAACCAGCTAGATGGCTTGGAGAATTGTTGAACATGGTATGCCACATATAAGCTTGTGAAAGCACCATCTCTAGCTCCACATGGCTCCACTTTTCTGTTGGAAGGTGCTGAAGATACATCACCATCTCCTGAAACTCAAGCTTCCTTAGCTGATCCGACCACTGCAGATATACATGTAACAATATGCCTCATATCAACGCAATCGATTGTGAAAAAAATATGCGCATGGTAGCAGCAGCATACGGGATACATTATTGGTAATATAGATGTGTGTGCGCGTGTTACAAAATAGCTAGACTTAATTTAGGGGTGATTGGCATGGAAGAATGGAAGTGCTATTATGTTTTGTTAGAAGGTTGTGATATCATGCATGAATCAGGTAAAAAAAAAAATTCATGAGATGGCCATCTCACCGTTAAAAGAAAGCTAGCAAAAATGTAGACGAGGAAATCGGGCAAAGCATCTCCTTCAGCAAGATATGTATCCCATAAACGAGTAACAAGATGAAATGGAATCTACAAAACATGTAAGTCCATTCATTTTCTCACTCACAGTTGACATAAAAGGGTTACAACAAACCCAAGTACACATCAAATAAAAGAAACGCCAGCATCTAAACCTCGCGTATAAGAAGGCAATTGAACCAACGGAAAGCAAATTGAAGAAATTCAAGACCCTGTTCCTCCATGTGCCTCGAAACAGGTTCTAATACATCCAGAAAACAAACTTGTCAAAAGGGCAAAGAATGAATTGAAGCACCATCATCAGACTGATAGAGAGAAGCTTTCGAGATGGAAACATTACTCTGAATTTTTATATAACTTTGGGTAATCACAATGAAAATTTAAACATGCAGTAAAAAAAATTTAGACGTCACCATGACATTTTAACTCATTAGTGAATGAGAAGCATGAAAGTTTAACAATGTTTACGTACGACATCTGTTAATTACATGATCAATAGTGAATTGCTCATGGCATTCAACCTAGTATCGGCGAAAACTAACCTATCACATGGATTAACTTTCACCCACTCATCTGTAAACTTAATTCAAAGCACGCATTTAGATTTTTAATTAATATATATAAAAAAATTCAGACTATCAAACCATGCTGAACAAGACCATCTTTGCATCGAAGTTTTTGGCTTCCAGGAACAAAAATAATATAGCACGTGATTATTTATTTAATTCAAATATTTCCTTAGTAAGCATAGAAATCTAAGACCGGGATTTTTAACTAATTGCGAAAAATGCTTCTATTTGATGGGAATATGGGCAAGACTACAATCTAAAAGGGATTGTTTCGTTTAAATGATACACAGATTTGAGAGAGAATGAGACTAAAGATGAATAAATTCGTGAAGGTCATACCATCAATCCTTCTAACCAATTCCTTCAGTTTGAACACAAGTCGCTGAATTCCAGGTTGAGCAAAAGTGTAATGGTCGTGCATACTGTCAAGAAGCTTTGATAAACACCAATAGCAATCAGCTTCTACATTTGATATTGTTTCAGGAGAAAGACCACCCATCGACCAAGTATCAACACTACCCTCCAAGTGTTCTGATAAAAAAACAACTATGAAAGGTGTAACAAGATCATTTATTCCTTGCACATAACCACTTGCAGGATGCCGTATAGCCCTGGAAGGGGAAAATAAAAGAACTAAGAAATATGAACGTGGATAGAAAGACATTGGGAAATAACAAAAAGGGGTAAAGTAAAGGCCAACTTCATGACTCATAAAGATTATGATTGCAAAAATCTTAGAGAAGGTGCAGGAACAAGGCAACTAAAATATTTTTGTCATTACTTCAGGCACGGTGGCATAAATACCTGACTAGAGGTGTAAACAAATCGAGTCGGCTCGAAAAATATTTGATTCGTATTAAAAATCATCGAATTCGAGCCGAACTTAAACATGTTCGAACTTTTTTCGTTTTGTTTGATTGTTTGAGAGCTTCTGGCGTACTTTACTTTAATATTTATAAATATCATATAATTATATATTAAATAAATATTTTGAATCTTTATTTTCGAGTAGCTTGTGAATATGTCCAAATATTTCGAGCCAAACTCGAACTTGAACTGAATTCGAGCAAAAAACATTAAAATTTTCGAGAGCTATATGCTTATATCTAATTCAATCCTTCAAATTTTCTTCATATTTGGCTTGATTCGGATCTTTCAGACCCCTAATCTCAACTATCCGCGCATTTGCACTTGAACAATTGATTTAAGGTTCAAAAAATTATATTAGGAAAGCAAGCATAGATATAGAAACAAGGCCAAAAACACAAAAAGGTCAACTGAGCCGACTGTGTAGCATTGTGTGCTTTTTTGTTCAAACTCTTTATGCATCATCATTGCTATCTTTTGGGACAGGGAATGTACTTTCACAGCATGTTGCTGTTGTTTCCGATTAGGATGCATCTATGTAAACTTTTATACGATATTCATAGACAGCCATTTTTCCAGAATTATTCATTAAAAAAAGGAAATGGCATATTAATCACCTTCCCTAAATTAAATATTTTCTATACGAGAGACCCACATAACGAGAGATTCTAAATAACATATAAAATAAAAGCAAACAATAAGTGCCCAAGAAAGTTTCTAACCATGTATACAGTATTCGCTCCAATGACTTTTGGACTTCTACTTGTTGAAAGAAAGAGACATCAGGGACTGTCCTGGGACAATCAACCGCAATCTGGAAAGTATAGAAGAATCGTAATTAATTAGGTACATGACCACGTGACAAACTAGTGATAACAAGCAAAAACAAATCACATTATAAAACCTGACGAAGCATGTTAATCTCTTCATCTGTACGCTCTCTATCTGGAATATCGTAATATTGGGCAACACAATCAAAATATTCTAGGCGCTTTCTTCTCAGAATTCCCTCCCTTCTATCTGAATTAGAAGGTGCATATCCCTGTTGTCAGTTAACTTTTTTAATTCAACAGATATATTTGAGTGAAAATTCAAAAGCTGTGGAATGTGACAACAAACATTCGATGAAATCTGATGACATCTATTCTAATTTTTCGATAATCATGAATGCATTTTTATCAACACCAGTCAACTTATATTATCTCTTTCAGTGTTTCTAAACCTCATTTACTGCTCTGTGTCGTGTATTTGGCATATGTAGATTTAAAAAAATCTAGCTTTAAGGACAAACACACCAATGTCTGACCAAATAATGGAGCTGGAAATGAATACCAGATTATTACTAATAAAATTAAAAGGCCCAAATACCAGTCAAATCTAAGGAAACCTAATCTAATCTGTTCTCTGATTGCTGTTATTGTTGCTCAACTATTCCTAAACGGTCCGAATAGGCCGTATACTACTTACATTTATGTGGAAGACAATATGCGGCAGTTCATATTTCTAAAGACATTTGGTTAAAAAATTCAAAAAATATAATCTAACATCTACATCTATATATTTATAAATTATAATGCTCCCATCTAAAGAATAATACTCAGTTCGAAATTAGGCATACCAAGAGAAGTCTCCATACAGTTGGACGCAAATACGGAGGCACACCACTCCACGCTAATTCACGCAATTTTTCTGCAAGATGAAGGGACATTAAGATATTGATGAATAGAGGAAGTTAGAGCATAAATTCCACACTGCATGCCAATATATCAGCTGAGATGGCATAAATTCCAAATATGAACCAATTGCCAAATACAAACCAAAGCAACAATAGAGATCTTAATCAGCTGGTGCCAATATTTCATATTGTTATATGGAAGACCGCATAATACAGATAAATAATTTTATGTCATAAGTAAGAAAAATAAAATAGATAAAAAAATTCACGGAATATTATAGATGCTTCTACAAGCAGCAACTCCAAATCCCATAGTCAACTTAATCTCCCATCTGCTTTCAGACAAGGGCCAAATGACAAAATGTCCAACAATGTACAAGAAATATCTTAGCAATATGAGTACAATAATTATGATGGCCCAATGTCCAAAATTAGTGAAGAATGTAAGCTTTGACTTCTTCAAAATGAGATATCAATCCTTATCTAATTCAGCTCGGACTTGCAGTAGCTACTTCTTTCCATATGACCGATGCAGTCTAAATCAAGTCCCAGTCTTTCCTTTATTGGGTCCTTCCATTGTCAAAACTCATTCCATTACTAGTATTTCCACGTCGTAAAATGTTCCCAATTAACATTCGATTATCACATCGATAATACTCATTCTACATCACAACTCAGATGGCCTTTGACACTGCCTAAAGTGACTTCAAGAAATGTTTAGCATAAGACTGACTTATAAGCAGATTTTTTTTTTATAAGAAACGATATTTTATTGATAAATAAAATTAATTACAAAAAGCGAACATGAGGTCCGCATAAAGCGCAGCGATATCCATAGTTAAAATAGATTAACATAATACTAGACCTCAATTCCTATACAGATCTGAGACCGATAACGATTTGAACTCTATATTCCTCTAACTACGGCATGAAGCTCTGAATTT
Organism: Primulina huaijiensis; assembly: GCF_012295235.1. Classification (NCBI taxonomy): domain Eukaryota; kingdom Viridiplantae; phylum Streptophyta; class Magnoliopsida; order Lamiales; family Gesneriaceae; genus Primulina; species Primulina huaijiensis. Next base: position 20,186,540 of record NC_133314.1, read on the forward strand.
AATCTTGTCCGAACACTCCTCAATCGAGTTTTCTTGATCTTTAAAAGTTCTCCTATTCATCTCCATCCACACGGACCGACTCAAACAGTAAACCACCACATCCCAAAAAATTCTGCCCTTCCTCCCAAATCCCGTCCGAGATCCGATTGATAAGCAGAAATTGGTACAAGCATTGAGTGATGTTCCAAAGAATTGGACATCAGAAAATCATTTCAAATAAATAATTGAGTTACTATAACTAGAGTTCGATGTGCATTCAAAGGAAAACTTGTCAGTGTATGAATGCCCATACATTTGCTTACATATACGCTTTGTGATAGAGCTAAAACATTGCATGCAACGTGCCTTAAAGAATCTTTATTTCAACCGAATTTTAGGAAAAAGATTCGAAAGCAATACCAAAATGAAGATTCAACAGCATCTGCACTTAATCTGTTATTCACAAACATTTAGCTAAATAATTTTTAGTCAATCCAGACTCATACTATGCTGCAAATAAAAATCAAAAGGCGGAACATGTAAAGAATATATCAGCAGGAGTAACTATTAACTATATTTAGTTCAATTGACTGGTCATGTTTCTGTGGAGCACATAAATTTATTGAAAAGAGGCCATATAGACATCAGGCTAAAAGTCTATGATTGAAAAACATTTTTCTATTCAAATCAAAAGGACAAGAGTAGATTGCATATTAAATTTACCTAAAGCGATATTCTCAAGTATCAAAATTTAGGAACAGTATGACCACATAACTGGCGATACCAATATAAATCATTAATTATACAGGTTACAAGCGGACAAAAGGCTAAAAATACAACTAATACTAAAAATCAATTTTGCAATACCTAATATTACGGTCACTCCAGACAATTCCTTGGTGAACTTCATTAGCCTTGCAGAATCAGTAGCTCTGGCTCCCATCGAGGACTTCTGGATCTCTTTTGCTGTGGTTTCGCTACCCATAGTTGTATGGCTAACAGATGAACTAGCATTTGTATTGTTTCTGTCTTGGAGTTCATTCTACATGCATGAACAATAACTCAAAATTTGAATAAAAATGAAGTTTCTTGGGCAGGAAAAAATGAAAATATACAAATAATAATACCTCAGTAGATCCCTCCACTTGTTCGCCATGCTCAAAATCACCATCTGAATATCTTCTGCCAGTGTTTGGCGAATAAAAACCTGATTGATCCAAAGGCTCTGATCTCCGCGTTATCAATACTTTACCAGGGAAACTCCGACCCTTAAGCAATCTATGCATCTTAGAATATATAAGGTACTGAATAAAGTATATGAAACAAGTAGTAAAGTATCATAGAACCGTTGTTAGTATCACAACAGCTTCTTAATGTAATTCAGATCAAAGAGGCCAAAATCTATCAGAATAAAATAGAGTACATACATAGCGAACAACTATGCCATGGGAATGTGGGATAATTGATTAATTTATATTGCAAGTTAAAACAATACACAAGTAAAACGTAATTTTTTACCATTGTGCCAAGGCACAATGGACAAATCAATGATACAGTGCATCACACCAGGACCATCTAAATTCGATTCGTCCTGGACACAGAAACAACAGAAAATAATTCAAAAGGTCCTAAAGAAAGTGCGCAATACTATCAATTGACCATATCTACTGAAAACAGGTTAGCCAACTAAAGTAAAAGCTCACACTTAGCAAACTTCACAGTTTACAGGGTGCAGATGGAGCCAACAGAAGGAAACTTTAATACCATTCAAAGGAGATAAAGTAGACAGACACCTATGCACTCCTTTCATAACTTGCACCAGAGAGCAACTATAATCTAGAGTCCTAGGCAAAGTAATGGTGGATTCGAGATTTGTTGGGTCAAGCACCCTCGATTTTAAATAACTAATTTAACTATGATACAGAGTTTCTTGAGGAAGAATATCAAATATCTCTAAGCTTAACATAAGAAAATGATACAAAATTGTGGCCGTCTAGCTAAAAATATTAGTCTTGAAATCGCATTAAACACTCGAGAAATAAAAATATATATCCATCGAAATTGAAAGCAAACAATGAAAAGCGGAATTGGTGCCAACACATAGTCACACACTCCACGATCTCGTGAATTCAGCTGAATAAGAACAAAAAACTTCACCACATTCAATCACCAAACCTAAAGCTTAAATCCCACAAACCCATCGAAAATTTTATAACAGATATTCGATAGGGCAGTCATATACAGCATGTCATTGAGCAGATCACTAAGTTAACCGAGTGAAATCGTGGAATATTCTATCATAAATTTCTGGATCTAAACTGTGCAAAATCAATCTACATGCATACATACCCTTGTACATTTCTGAGAGTTTGATTGAATCTGGAATCAAGTGTGGAAGATAAAGAAGATGAATCTTTGTTTCGATCCTCTTCTCGATCATTACTATTGCTGCTGTTCCTCATGCTTTCCCAGTTCGTTCTTTTGTTTATGGAAACCCAAGTGAAATAATACAGCGGAGCGTTGGTCAAGTTAGAAGGTGGATAACCACCACAGGGCCTGGCCCGATCCATCCAACACTGTTGGCCCGGGAGTTGTAAGCATATGTAAATTAGAAGTTAGAACTAATATTTTTTTATGATTTTAATTTAATATAAAAAAGCTAATGAATCGAAAGTTGAAATAATTTTATTTTTTCCACTTTGCAATTATTTAAGAAGTTATGATTATCGTCACGATTTTGTTATAAATCTAATGTTAATGCATTAATTGTGTTGAGTAAGTAATGCAGTTTAATTAAATTAAGAAGTGTGAAAGTATGTTTTTTTTATAACTTGAAGCTTGCAACATAACTTTCGATATGTAGTGGATAATTTCAGGATAACGCAGTACTCTATAAATCACGTTAGTCAGGTAAACCGCATTGAACAATCCCTATGCGACAAATTCATCTGATAAGACGTCGGTAAGAGAATCAAACTCCTAACTATTAATCAAACGTTCACCTACGAATGTTTAATCCAATTAGAAATATGTTATAGCTAAACCGTTAACAAAACATAATAATCTCATAAATAGATATTTTAAATATAACGAGCTCATATGTTTTAGTAGTAATAATAATAATAATAATTAAAACAATATACTGATTTTAAATAATCAAAAAGTATTATAATTATTGGCAAAAACTTGTGTGAGACGGTCTCACATGAGACTCACTCATAATTATTATTTTTTAAAAACTTTTTTAGGGAGCTGGGGTCCACTGGCCAGGGTTTTCCATAGGCCACCCGGCCGAGGTTGAGAGCCCGACAGCTTAGAAAATGTTTAAAATTTTTATTTATTAATATTTTTGAAAGGATTTAATTTTTTAATTTATTTACTTATAATTATTTGTATTATTTTTAAAAAACAAGACTGCAAAACTCAATAATTCCCAAAAGTCAGTCTATCCCTTCACTCGTCCAGAAAAACCCTCGACCACCATCGGTTCCAACACCTCCGTCCTCCGCCACCGGTACGGCGAAGGTCACACGTGCCTCACTTTTTTTGTTGTTGCGCCTTTCATTCTTCGATTCCAGATATCAGAGACGCCGTCAACTGTTCCTCCGCCTTCGTCGCCTCCGGGCTCCACCCTCCGTTTCTCCGCCTCAGCCGCTTCTACCTTAGTCACATCTTAATTTTTCCCACCTTTCACTCGTGCATATTGACACTTTATCTCTTGCTGGGTACATTAAAATTAGATTTTGTTATGGATTTTTAATTTTGTGTTGTAATTGCAGATCTACTTTATATTTTCTTAGTCGTTTGTTTTGGTTTGATCTCCTGTCGCAGCTTGGTTTTTCAACTAATTTCGAATCTCCTCAAATCCTATGAAACTCCTGGTTGCCAAACAGAGGGTAAGGATGATGGATTATAGATTTGCCTCTTCGTTTTTTAGCAAACTGATACGACGGATAGTCAGTTTCTTTTTGCTTTTAACTAATTTTTTCAATGTAAGTTGAATATCAGTTGAATTATCAGTGAATTCAGTTGTGTAGATGAAAGTTCCAAAATTAGTAAATAGGACAATATATTAAAGAAGAACCTGCGAGAATCTTCAGATGGTTGCATGAAGTGTGAAATGACATTGTGTACTTATTTTGTCAGAGGCAATGCTTCGGGTATTTCTATATGACCTTTACATATATCAAAGTTTGACATGTCTTGTTTAACTTGTTTAATAGGTATATTGACGGCCTATCAAGTTTTATTTTGTATTGCCATGTGGAGTAATATCACTAGTTTTCATGTTGCCTGATGGTTCGGGGGTGTTATGGATTGTTCGAAAACTGCTATTTATGTCAAGGGTAAGCTACCTTAAACTTTATTTTTAGTATTTTTGGATGAGCAATATGCTGTATATTGTGGAAAAGGAGTCATGGAAATGTTTGTGTATCTTATTCTCCGATTATGCCCTCTAAAAGCAATGATACTGTTGACTTCTGCTAAGTTGTATGATTAAGGTCAAATAAAGTATTATACAACTTAGTTGTCATTGAAGCATTTATGATATCAATTGGAGCAATAATTGCCTGGCTAAGAGAGTGATTGAAGTGTGTCACTTGAATTGTTACTAGGTATAGTTTTTGTAAAGCAGCTAACAATCAATCCCATGATTGGTATTAAAGCCTAATGTCACTTAATCGACTCTTACGAATTTCAAGGTGTAAAAGTGTTGGTAAATAATAATTGGACATGTTGGGAAAACAATCAGAATGCGTCGCTTGGATTTCTGAACAGCTTAAAAAGATTTTAATTAAATTGTTACCACTATCTCCACCGGTACTGCTATGCCTGCGACATTACTAAAGCAGCTGTTTAGTGTTTATCTATGCAAATAAAATGATTTGTAATGTTCTGATTCCGATTCGTGTTTGATGGGTTTGCAGGCTCTTGGCTCCATTGGTTATTACCATTGATTTTCTGGTTGTCTAGCTTTAAGAATGTTCTGGTTCTGCTGGCAGAAGCAGAGGCCACTCACTTTTCTTCAGTTTCTGTGCTAGCTAGCCCACCGAATACCGGAAGCTTTGAGCCCATTGAAATATCTCCAGCTGTTATCCCACACCATTCATTTCCCGTTGGATCTTTGCCACCGATGTATCCAACCTATCCGAATACGTATGATCCAGTCTTGACTGGAAGATGCCCTGTAAATTTTTCTGCCATTTCGACTATCATGGAAATAACAGCATCTGACTGTAATCAGCCGTTAGCAGCAGTTGTAGGAAATGTGATATGCTGCCCACAGTTTAGTAGCTTGCTCCACATATTTCAAGGATTTTACAGTGCCGGTTCTGATAATTTAGTCTTACAAAATGCAGTTGCTGATGATTGTTTTAAAGATATCGTCAGTATACTAGCCAGCAGAGGAGCCAACAGTTCGATACCTACAATATGCTCAACAAAATCTTCAAATCTTACTGGAGGCTCTTGTCCTGTGAAGGGCATCACAGATTTTGAGAAAGTGGTGAACACAAGTAAAATATTGGAGGCTTGCAGCGTAGTTGATTCTCTGAAAGAATGCTGTAGACCAATTTGTCAGCCCGTTATAATGGAGGCCGCGCTTAAGATATCCGGAATGCAGTCATTCATGAATGATAAAAAGAACATAGCAGGACTGCCAGATCACGGAGACATGATTAATGATTGCAAAGGGGTGGTTTTTTCATGGATCGCAATGAAACTTTCTCATGATTCTGCCAACAAAGCATTCCGAATATTGTCCTCCTGCAAGGTTAACAGAGGTTTGTTATTATCTGTTTCACGTTTATTTATAAGTTTGCTTCAGACCGTGTCCAAAAGGACGTCATTTTATATGCACTCTCACCAGCAACTTCACACAGCTAATCATCACAAGCTCTTTGTGTGACTACTAACCTCCGCTTATTAATTATTCTGTTGCCTTTTGTGTATTTTTGTATTGTCAAGATTGACATGATTGATTGCAGCATATACTAAATGTGCCCTAACATGTAGTTTATGAATTTGTTGTGATATGCATGTACTCAACTCGACATAGAATATTCTGTATTTCAGGATCTATTTCATATGGTGATCTGTAGTATTCAAAACCCAAGATATAATGAGCAAACATTGCATTAAGCAACTATTACTATCCTTATAACTATACCCGCGAAGAGGATGGATAAATATAGATTAGTTCGGGACACAGTAAAATATATGGGAGGTTCAATTATAATTTCAGAATATATTATTTGATTTTTAACTGTATCTTCTAAAGTTCCCTAGCATAACCTAGATTTAAATATATTATGAATTGCATGTGGAGTCTTTGAGATTCATTTGTTGAAAGATTGTTTTGTAACCTTGTGTTACTGATGAATAAGCTTGTTTTGTAACCATTTGCCTTTTGGAATGTAGCTTGTCCCTTGGAGTTAAAACAGCCATCCGATGTGATTGCCGCATGCAAAAATGTCGCTGCCCCAAGCCCTTCATGTTGTAGCTCATTGAGTTCTTACATAGCGGGGTTACAGCGGCAAATGTTGATAACAAATCGGCAAGCAATATTATGTGCGACTTCGTTTGGGTCTATGCTGCAAAAAGGTGGCCTAATGACAAACATTTATGAGCTTTGTGATGTGGACCTGAAAGATTTTAGTCTCCAAGGTCAGAATTTGTTTTGTTTTTATTGTTCAATCTCACAAGAGAAATTATTTTTTCACTGATCAGTTTCGCTATTTTGTTTTTCTGCTGGAGCAGCATATGGTCAACAAGGTACTCTTTTCTTCCCGCTTTTTTACATGTTCTTTTGTATTTGTTTACATTCATATGTTTATGTACTATGTATTTATGTTGGGGTATTAGATGCGTTTCTATTTGTTATTTAACTTACTCCCACTTCTTTATTTCCTTTATACTATGACTGTGACCGATCAGAAGATGGGAATTTGGAAAAGGAGGGAGAACACGAAGGGCTTGTTTGGTTTGATTTTGGGAGTCACGGAATTAAACTATATGGTTTGTTTTTGTCTTGGGAAAATAGAATTGTTACTGCAAATGTCAAATCATGTAAAAAATTATTCAATAAAAGAAATATGAAATTTTTACACATTACAATTTGGGTTTATGATATAATAATATATTCTTTCGAGTAGTGTTGAAAATGAGTTATAAGAATGATTATCTAGAAAAATGTGAGAAAGATGGCTTATGTAATCCGTGAGTTTTAGGGATTAGTATAGCTGAGAAGATTTTTTTCACCGGAAATGTTTGGGTGGATTAATTAAGTGAAAATGAGGGCCTTTCTCTTGCCACCTTCAGTTGTAATTATTCAGAAATCTAATTTTCAATTTCCGATGTATATAGATATTGAGGTAAAATTCTTTGTGACACAAGATCAAATTCTATCAAGAGACACGATCAGGGAGTATAGATCATCTACAATCACGGCTTCTATTTGAGCTGTTCTTCTTGTCCTTTTTTTAAAGGAATTGTTCTTGTTTTTCAAGTCGATACTTTTGGCAAACACCGGTGCCAGCTGTAGGCCTTTCAGTTTGTATGTGTCGGGAAATTTAAGTCTTATTCTCGGATTCCGAAGGTTTAAGTTCTAAGAGAAACATGTAATTCTGGAACTTCTTTAGCAATGTGACAACTTTGTAAACAATTCATCTTTAGCAATCAATGGGACAGCAACACGACCAATTTTGACAGAATTTTCTCTTGTAAGATGCAGGATGCTTACTTGGGAGCTTACCGGCAAATATGGTGTACGATAATTCAACAGGTTTCAGCTTTACTTGTGATTTAACAGACAATATTGCAGCTCCATGGCCATCATCATCAGCAGTCACAACAATATCTCTTTGTGCCCCAGGTAATTAGTTTTAGAAGGTCTCGATTTTTTGGGCTTTTTCGATGCTGCACCCAGTTATATATATTCTGATTGCGTCGATTATTTTTGGATCCTGTAAGTTCGGCACGATCCAACTGTGTCAATGCTCTCAGTTTATGTCACACCAACTGTAGTGCAGAAAGGCTTGCTAATTTCTTCCTTGCTGTGATAATTTGTTAAAAAGACTATGTTCTAATTAGTTCTGCTTGAATTCAGAAATGTCGTTGCCAGCTCTACCTACATCAGAGACTTTGGGTAATCCTGGTGCGTGATTCTGTTGAGCATGAGACATTTAGTTTATATGTTATGTAAACAAATCGAGCTTTAACCGAAAATTTATAATTTTTCAAGCACACACATAGGCTCAGTTATTCGAGCTTGTGCGCCACTCACCCATCGAGTGGCAATCACTTGCTCAATGAAGTATACTGTAATCTATCAAGTAGTTATTCATTAATTTTTTGAAAGCGACGGCTTCATTGTCCTGTGATGCAGGTTGGCCTGGCGGTGGAGTGAATCTCCTTGTACCCATTTTTTGGACTTTTGTTATCAGTACATTACTGCTCTAGAGGGATTGCTTAGCTGAGAATTGTAGGGGTGGTTTAGAGTTACCGAGGAACTGTCGCTGCTGCCGTGTATATTCGGGCATCGATCATGTATATCATATCTATCTTTTTTTTTTTTTGGGTTCTTTTTTAATGTTAATTTTTTATTGGTTTTATTTTTTTAATGATGTTTTGTGTAATTTGAAGGATTGGAGAATGTGGTTTTCGCCGGAAAGATGATAGACCTTATGATGGTCATGGTGCATAATATAATTTTAAGGAAATTCCCACGTATAATACACATGCACACTGACACAGAATATTGGAAGAACATGGGTGATTTTGAAATGGAAAATAGTTGATGGAATATATATCTTTCTTTTGCTAAATAAAGTAAGGGAAAATGAATACAATTTTGGTCATTTATATTTTAAAAATTGATTTTGTCATTTATTTTTCAAAGTTTAGCATTTCTGGTCGTTTTCGTAAAAGTTTTCATGTGATGTTACAGATGTGAGATTCAGTTTCATATCAACAGCAGATCAGTTTTATATTAACGTCATGTTCAAAAGAACCAAGAGAAAAAAAAAATAAACATAGATAGCATGTTGAAATGATTATTTCATATTTGACAACATAAAAATAAAAATTCTAAATATGTAAATATTCCGAATTTAAATTGCAATTTTCTTAGGAATAAAAAATCAACAAAAAGAAAAAGGTAAGCATGGAAAATGTAATTATACCATGNTTAGGAATAAAAAATCAACAAAAAGAAAAAGGTAAGCATGGAAAATTTAATTATACCATGAATTAAAGAGTAGGTCTCTTGTGAGACGGTTTCACGAATCTTTATCTGTGAGACGGATCAATCTTACCGATATTCACAATAAAAAGTAATATTATTAGTATAAAAAATAATATTTTTTCATGCATGACCTAAATAAAAGATTCGTCTCACAAAATACGATCCGTGAGATCGTGTCACACAAAGTTTTGCCTGAATTAAATACAAAAAAATCTTCTTGTATTTGACATGATCTATCATACAACATAAATCTGATATGATATTACAACACAATAACTACGATACACACATAACAATTAATTATTAATTACTTGCTTAAAAAAGGGAGGAAAAAAATACAATACTCGAGGAAAACGAAAAAGAAAACAATCAAAATCAAAGAAACGGTCTTCGTGGGTTAATGGCTTCTCAGTTCATACACCGTCTGATCTCTGTTCATCGGAGATCGCTTTGGCCCTTCAGGTACATTGTGTTTCCTTCCCCTGCTCCTCCTCCGTCGAATGAGTATCCCTTGAATTTCCTCCAGATTTGTTTGTCTCAGAAGCAGCTGAGCATAATCGGAATCCTCGTGTTCAATATTGGATGTTTGATATCTGATGCCAATTTTGTTCGTCGATTTGTTTTTGCGATCGAAATCAGATGTTTGATGTGTATTCTTATGCAATTTTGTTGTTTGCGAGGTTTTATCGTACTGATGTGCTCTTGGGATTTGTGAATGAGTTAACTGATTTTTTAGATTGTATACAGAGAGTGAGCGGCTGATGGATTGGATATCTGTGTGTAATAAAAGTGGCGTGTAGGGGTTTTGGTGAATGGTGATGTCTTTTTTCGGTGACGAGAAGCAATGGAAATGTGGAAATGGAGGAGCTGTGAATTTGCAGAGAGTGAGCTCAATTGTTCGCGATATTGGGGAACCTTGTCTTCATCAACCACAAATAAAGGTTGTGATAGCAGTAAGAAACCTCAGCTCCTCTCTTTTTGTGGTACTTTCTCCCATCTATCAAATATCTAATTAATGCCTGTTCAAGTGATTAGATGTTAAAAGTTGTGAATTCTTTATCTATCTTCTCTTTGAATGAGACGATACATACATCTCCATTATTGGTTTTTTAAAAAACATGTGAAATATGTTGTATGCATCTTAATGCTATGTATCTTTCTAACTCTATGCTTTTAAAAGGTTGTGCAGTCAACATAATAGGCTATTGGTCGATAGATCTCATTGTTCTGCACGCATGCACTTGTTTGTGTGTTAGTTTTCTTTTTGGGGCACTGGAGGGACTATATTGAACTCTGGAGCGAGGCAAAATCGGATGGGGGTGTGGTGATGAAGTAGGACATGGGAGGTGATAGTATAGGATTAGGAAGAGAAGCAATACCCATTTTTTATTGGGGGGAGGGGGGTTTGGACAAAGTTTGTTTCTAGCGAAATTAGATATAAAAGTTTATTTATTTTTTATTTTATCTGCACCTTGGTGGGTGGATGTTGGGGTGGGTGGTGGGTGGGAGTAGGCTCTTTACCCCATGACTATTATTCTACTTATGTGTGATTACTACTTTACAAGCTGATAAATTGAAAGAAGTCAGTGAATGGCCTTAGGAGTATTACTTAAGTTTTTTCTTGACTAAATTATACAAATACAATGTTAAAGGAATTATGAAGTATAATCTGGATGGACAAAGTGAAGATAATTCTTGAGAAAATTAACAAGTTACTAATTTTGTTTTGTACAGATTCTGTTTGTAACCTTTTATTAATCATTGGATGCTTATCTTGGTGTCTTCATTATGTGAGTGCTACTTCTATCGAATATTGATCTCCAGCAAAAATGGCTAGGCCAATTCTGAATTGTTACCGATATCAAATGCTAAATAATTCAAAGATATATTGGATTGGGGTTTGAAGTTTGCTTAAGCATGTTTTGTCTTTTGCAACCGAATGAAATATTTGGATAGATCTTTAGGAAGTTATAATTTCATAAAACTTATTTCTGTACTGAAAGGAAATTTCTTAAAATAGATATTTAGAATGTTTGAAATCATCAAACTTTTTCTCCTTGTTTTGATCCACAGATAAGCAAAATGCTTAAGCCAGATAAGTGGCAAGCGGCTTTTGATGGTGATGGAAAGATTTTGGGTTTCCAGAGAGTGCTTAAATCAATTGTTTTGGGGGTACATGCTTTAATTGCAAGTTTGTATTTTATATTTTGATTTTCTTGGTTCTCTTATGACAAATATTTAAGTTCTGCTTTGCATAGTTACTGCATTAACTCTTTTATCATTGGTCTAATCACTGCTCTCTCACTCTTCATGATTATTTATTATTCACTGCTTTAACTTGATGCAGTCATTGCTTGATCGCTCAACTCTTTGTGGTCCTCCTGTAGTGGATCATAATATGATTTTTTCGTATCCAATATATTTTTCTGCGTGCTTGACAATGTTTGTCTTTTACATAAAATGGTTAACAAATGAAGCAGGCATTGTAATCAAGCTACATTATAGAGGCTATTTTGTGATGCCTAGTCGTTGGCATCCTTGTTTTGGGCCCCAAGTTCTTTACAGTTGCACACACAATTAATATATTTTGAAGTTTCTGCTTGTTTTATTTTACATTACGCTCATATGAATGATGAATTATTTATACTATATTGTTAAGTAAGAAGGGTGTAGAATAATTATCGATTGGTCTTTTGTTTTTTTTTTTATATAAATTTCCTAAATTACCCTTTTCTTTAATTATCAATAGAATATTAATAGGTTTTGAAATTTTTAATTTATTACGTAATTTATGAATTTTCATTTTTTAATTATTAGTAAATTACATTAAATTCTAATTTTAAAAGAACTATTAGCAATTCATTCTGCACATAAGATACTACGAAAATATAACATATGTGCTCTAGTGATTAGTATTAAGGAAGCTGGAGAATACCAATAACATAGAGTACCAAATGCTATTTTCTTGGCATACTTCTCTTTATCCATTTCGGCATCTAGATGATGAGCACACATGCCCTTTGTGTCATCAACGGTTAAAACGTAGAATCTACGATGTGGTAATAACCGGCTATCTTTTAAATTTTTTTCTGGGATATGTCGAATTTATCATGTTTTCATAAAATTGAATGTGCTTTTTTGTATGGTTTTGTCTAATTAATGCACTCGTGGAACCAGATAAGGCGGATCTGTTTTTTATTCTTGGTATACTTTGCTGATTGTTATGATGTAGTTGATTGGACTTTGGTACATTTATAGGTTCTTTTGTGTGACAAAAAATTTAACCACAATATATTTTCTTAATAGTGTGGAAAAAGGTTTTTTATCCTATCCACAGTACAGAAAAACAACTCAAGTATGACAGTTAAAATTAAAACTTCTTTTGCATATCAGGGTGTTGATCCATCCATAAGGGCAGAAGTCTGGGAATTTCTTTTGGGCTGTTACGCTTTGAGTAGCACTACCGAATATCGAAGGCAATTAAGGACAGCCAGGAGGTGATGGACTTGGCCATTCTATTTGTATCTACTGTTGGAAAGATTCTATCCTCTTGTTGTTGTTCCTCTGCCTGAAATTAACCTTGATATTACCTGGTTTATGAGTTCCAGTCATCTGTTGTTTGCTGTTGATATAGCATGTAGTGTTATAAAAATCTTGTTCTAGCTAGTTGAACAAATAAAAAGAATCTTTGTTATTGCAAAGTGTGGGCTTGGGCTGGCCACGGGGACGGCGACATGTCCAAGTCAAGCTTCTTTTTAGGCCACTAATTTTTTTGGCGAGGTCCGTAGGATTACAAAATCAGCCAAATGCTCCGACTCTGCATCACATAGAATGTCTTGATTGTACTGGGTGGTTGCCAGTATCCATAGTCAGTTTACATTTAGTGCTCGAGGGAGATGAAATTTGAAGGGTATGAATGAGTAGGTTTTGACTTCTTTGATCAGAATGATTTTTAACTTTATTCTTATTAGGCTTTTGTTTGTTGTCTTTTCTTTAAATTTCGATTTCGTTCACTAAGTGGATACTCCTTGTGCACTTTCTTTAGAAAATACATTTGTTTTTGAATTATTGATCTAAAGAGTCATTGCAAATTGATTAACTGCTTCAGGGAACGCTACCAAGATCTTGTTAGGCAATGCCAAATGATGCACTCTAGCGTAGGAACTGGTTCTCTAGCCTATGTTGTAGGATCTAAAGTTATGGACATGAGGGCAAGTTCGAAAGATGAAGGGAGAAGGGATGCTGAAGTTCAAATTGGACGAATTTCTGAAAATAGTGCAAGCAAAAAAGACAGTAACGGTTTTTTGGATAGCAGATCTAGAGATAAATCATATTCATGTTGCAAAGAAAGCTCAAGTGATTCTGGTGACCTTGTAAGTATGCGAGGAAGCACCATGGGAGGTGCATATGATTCCTCTGGTCTTCTATGTTCTCCAGATCCGTGCAACTGCAGTCCCCAATGTGTATATAAGACATCTGGGTCAAAATATGACGAAGGAAGTTACTTGGATTTCCCTGCTTTGCCTGTAACAAATTTATTTGAAAATAATAAGAAAGATAGAAATGGGCTCAGATTATGTGAGGATAATTGTTCCTCAAGACGTAAACTGACATATGAAGTTGAACATATGCATAGTTTTCAGATTAGCAATAATGCAGATCTTGTTGTGGAAACAAATGTTTTTCCAGCTAGCGATGTCTCACTATTTTCTGGTGCTAAAAGGGAAAGTAGTCATCATCTTGATTTTCACGAGTCTCTTTCTCGGTCAAATAATTCAGAATATGAAAGAGAGATGCTTGACAGCCTTAGAATATCAGATGCACCTGAAAGACCAATCACAAATGGAACCACATCTCAAGCACAGGCAGCCAGTGAAGACAGAGTATCTGATTGGCTTTGGACGCTGCACCGAATAGGTGAACTAGTGATTTGTTTTACACAACAATTATGTGAACTCGTTTCATGATTGACATGTTTTGTATCTTATTACAGTGGTAAAAGTACATTTTATTTGCAGTTGTTGATGTGGTCAGAACGGATAATCATCTCGAGTTCTATGAGGACACAAAAAATTTGGCTCGCATGTCAGATATTCTTGCTGTCTGTGCCTGGGTTGATCCTGAAACTGGATATTGCCAAGGTTGTGCCTTTTCTTTTGTTATGAAACTTTGTCCGATTATTGTGTGTCTCGCTGATGGCATTGGCATGGACATTGATGTTGGATTTTATTGAACGTGCAGGTATGAGTGATTTATTGTCTCCCTTTGTTGTTCTTTTTGAGGATAATGCTGATGCCTTTTGGTGTTTTGAGATGCTTTTGAGGAGAATGGTATGTGTGCATATTAATCTGGGTTTTGCCGACCTTTGTAATTCGAGTTGCTAAAACTCAATATCTGTGACTCTTCAGCGCGAAAACTTTAAGATGGAAGGGCCAACTGGTGTCATGAAGCAGTTGCAAGTACTCTGGCATGTATTAGAACTTACGGATAGGGAGATGTTCTCTCACCTAGCAGAAATAGGTGCTGAAAGCCTTCATTTTGCCTTCCGTATGCTGCTGGTTCTCTTTCGCAGGGAGCTAACTTTCACTGAAGCTCTTTGTATGTGGGAGGTTTGTGCTGTAAATTGATCTTATTTGTTTTTAGCCAATCTATGACAAATACTTTCTCCTGAGTTAGTTCTGTAATCCAGGCTCCGGTATTTCAATAGTTTCATTGTAGCATAGGTTAAGAGGCAGTCAATATAGCTACAGTTAAGGTAAGTATGCTAACTGTTGAAAGCAAAATGTTCGCTGAAAAAGTTGCGAAATAATCTAATTTCTCTGAATCAAGGGTATATTAGAAGACTAATCACACGGTTTCAGCTGCAGATATGAAGTTGCTACGCTTTTACCTCATGAATTCTAGTTGACTGACTAATATAATCAGAAATATCGACTATTTCTTATGTTGATTTTTTCCCCGTTGGATTTAAAACTGCAGATGATATGGGCGGCTGATTTCGATCCATCCTTTACCTGTCATCTGGATGAGAACTGTCCAGAACTATTGGCTATTCAGTTACCCAAGGAAGCAGAGGCTAAATTGGGAGAAGAAAGCATTGATAGTAATGGTGGTGTTCCGAAGAGTTCTCCAACAAAACCTGGTGTGGAATGCTCCATCTCCGACAGCACTGGAATGAGATCTACATCAGCTAGACCATTTTGCGGATTGACAAAACCTTTCTGGTCAAAGAATGACTGCTTGCAGATTCATACGGTTATATCAGTGGCAAGAAGTGGTGACGAATTGCCTGTTTTTTGTGTAGCTGCCATTCTCATTACGAATCGTCAGAAAATTATCAGAGAAACACATTCAATTGATGACCTAATAAAGGCAGGTGGATTATAGTTTGTTGTCTGAACCAGTACTGCAATTTTTGAGTACCGGTTTTTGATTATGTATCGAAACTGATATTTTGGTTTTTCCTCAAACTTGCTTAGCTAAACTTATGCACGATTCATGATAGTAAAAAGAGTTGACATAATTTTGCTGATATTAAGATCGAGGGCATCTTTTTTCCTCTCATTTATACTTATAAAATACTTGGTTAGAGGTTGTTGGCCTACATAGTTTGATTAGCTAAATTCCATAAACGTATTCACTAGCCCATTTACAAATCTTTAGTCCCATGCTGCATTTTTAAACTAATTTCTTTTACATTTGTTAGAGAGGTTAGACCCAAAAGGTCTGTTTTTGTAGGATTATCGCCATAATTTGCTCGAGATGATTTTAGAATGATTATGCATTCATAAGTATCATGCTGTAGTTTTCGGTTTTGCTGATCTGGAACCTGAACTGATTTTTGGATTCCATTGTTAACTTGTGACTGTGCAACATACCTAGTCTATGCGATCACTCATTCATCTCCATCTTTTCTCTCTAAAAACACTTATCTTATTCTGATAGATTTTGCAGATATTCAATGATAATATTTTAAAGATCAGAGTCAAGAGATGCATACGTACCGCCATCAAACTGCGAAAGAAGTACCTTTACAAGGTTAATTTTCAAATTAACTTTATCCTTTTCGTATCTTGCAATTTTTTTTGAATCTGGAATGATGATGTCAAGAATTTTCATTCATGTTTGCTTTGGAACACCTGCTAGTTTAAATCCATAGAGCTTATTGTATTTTTATATATATAAATCACCATTGGAATACACTGTTAAATGCTATTTGTTATTTTTTTGGCTTCTCTTACCTGAATTAGTAAATCAATGCCGTGTCTAATTATCATTACACATCTGATGTTAACAAATAAGATAATATAAACCCAAATAAGTTTGAGGCGTGTCTAATTTTTGATTCATTTCTCATAAGATATTATATATTTTTACAAGCTACATCTCAATTAAATCCCATAATAGATATATAATTCAATTTAAGCTTAAAATCGTTTGCCAATTCCATATAATAGTACTCTCAGTTTAAGTCATGCTAAGAACCCATTATGAATTTTAAAACTCAATCTTTGAAGAAGTTACCTAAGAATAAAAAAGTAAAAAACTAGCATTTTCTGATACGTTCCCTCGTGGATGGGACACATAAATGTCCACTGACCTATTCGGCTAGGAATGTTCTACTGGGATCCTGCTTTCTTTGTCGAGAATGTGATTTTTCTTCTTCTAAAATCTGCTTTTGTTAGCCGCCTGTTTGGCCCTGGGCCTCTTGCTCTGTTCATCCTAAAATGCCTATTTTTGAATTTTTTTAAACTTCTGGACTCCTAAATAATTTATGTTCACTCATACATCATGTCACACATACTTCATTAATTAAAAACTTAAATAAGAATTTTGAGAAACTAAAGGAACCACTACTTTAACCCCAGATACTTGGCCTAGTATTTGAGATGTTACCATTTAGTTTTTCGGTCTTTCTTTCATCTCTGAGCTAAAAAGTTGTATCCTTTTACAGCTAATCAAGAATGGTCCAGCACCTCAGAATAACAGTTAAATATGGGTCATAGCTGTATAACAAGATTAGAATCACTTTCCATGCCACTCAGGGATGCTGCTGATTACTTGAGGTTCTGTATCTTGGTGGGAACTATTTTGTGAACATGAACTTAACTTTTGGTGGCATAAATGGAAATAATTCTTCCGTCTGTGCCTCCAAGGCATATGTGAGTACTCTTTTAAAAGGTATAAACTCTTATTGTCATCACTAAAACCTCGAAATCTTGTTTTGCCAGTTAGCCAAAATATTGTGTTTAGAAGAAGTTGTGCATCCAGCATCAGAGATGTCAGTATATCTTGCAATCATGTAATTGAGAAGACCATTGGCAATAGGATAACTATTTTAAATATGTTGATTTAATTAAAACATCATCTTGCAATATTGAAGCACATGACTATTAAATTAAAGAGGAAAACTGGATATTGTTTCTGACACCATTGACAACAGGATTTTTTAACCATGTTGGATGCAACAAAAGCTATTTTTGAATTTCTAGCAAGTGTAGGCTATATTAAAGGAAAAAAATAGAAGTTTAGTAAAAAACTGATCTATATATTGTTTTTGAATATATGGATGATACTTTTCCCCGAATTGCGAATTTTTCTTTTGATAATTCAGATATGGAGTCGTCTCTTAAGTGGTTGGCGGAAAGCACGGTGATGTTAAGCTGTTGAAATTTTTTTTATGTGGCTTCGTTCTATAATTTCGAATAAAATTGATACCTTTATATTTTAAGTTAAATTTTTACAAAGTTTGTGAGCGGTTTATATGTTGGCTTTGTAATATTTACTATAAGCCTATTACGTACCCAAATTGGGACGAATTTCTTGTGAAACATATTTCCTCCTAGTTTTTCTGGATAGATGGTAATCTCTTTGAAAGTTTGGAAATCCCCTTCTGCTGACATGGCGGTTAAAATGAAAAATTGCTTAGCAATAGAGTAGTGGTCTCTTGTTGTTTGGTGGGGGGAATTAGTGGGTTACTGTGGGAGAAAGAAGTCGTATTTGTTAATACTATTTTATTGCCCTTTTTTATATGTAAGTATCACTTAGCAGCTTTGTGAACGTTTTTCATCTTTTTGGTTATTATCATAACAGATGTATAATTAGATTAGTTTTCTACCTAATGCAGCGTTATCATCTGTTTTTTCCCGACAGTTGCTTAATGTGTAGTTTATATGATGGTTTCCTTTTTCACCTCAGGACTATGAAGTGGAACTTTGCTTTGCTTTCAGTTCAGAATGCAGCACACAGGTTAGGATAGGAGACACCAGCATGATTTGTGACATTGAAGATTCATTTATGTATCGATATGGACAAATCTAACCATATCCGAATTGAAAACTATTTGATGAAGAAACATTCTATTACATATTAATGTAAATTTTTATACGCCACATGTTTTTTGTTATAAAAAGTCATTATATAAAAACTTCTCTAGTATTCTGAAAAATTCATTTTTCCTTGTGTACGGTTATTGTAAGTTCTTCCCACTTGAGCTAAAGATGAATCTGTACTACTTAATGTCGGGATTATTGTTGTTTGTGAGGCGACAGTTTTTGCGAATTTCCCCTTGCTTCCCTGTCAATACTCCTAGTCCACCCATCCTGCTTATTGACAAAGTAAATTCCCTCCGAAAACTTTCAAACTTCTCTGCATACTCGAGGACTAGTTGTGATGTGTTGTAATTGAACAATAGCTGCTGGTCAACTCCAAGAACTGAATCATATGACAGTACATTAGAGTAGTAGGTATTGGTGAAAGAATATGCATCCCCATTTTTGTCTGTCAAAAAGAAAGTTGGGTCCTTATCACTCTTCTTCCTCGACGACGGTGATGATGATGATGATGATGGGCATAGTTGTCTAAGTTTTCCTAGCAATAACCTGCTCATCGTGGGATCTGCTTTTTGGGTTTTGTTATAGTCGTATAGGCGATCATTAATGTCTTCGCAATGTGTTTTCCCCAGTGTATGCGCCCCTGGAGGTAGAACAGAAATAGAAGATGGCTTAATGTTCTTTGAAACATAGGACGAAGTTTTTCTGAGGAGAACCGTTAAGAAGAATATCAAGTTACCTAAAAGCGTAGCGTAATCCTGTGCATCCAAACCTTTCGATTTGAAGTATGCATATCCTTCTTCCCATGAGACAGAGGGTGATGGAAGATCCACCCATGCTGCCTTTGATTCTAAGCCATCCCTTCTACCCAAGAACACTGGATATGATGGTGCACCTGCCTGTACTTGTATTTTCACAAATAAGACTAGTAGTACGAATCATTTTCATTTCAACTCATCAAAAATCAAAATAATTCTATTCCCGTCACGTTCTTCCTTCCTGTTGAATTTATGTACAAACCATCCGTTGCCACCGGCAGAGGGCGGAATGGGAGGTCGCCCACTGAATGGAAAATGTAATAATTTAAATTTGCAAAGAGATATAAGTTTTGAACTACTGAAACACATTAGCTCGCAGCCTGCTTTAGCACGTAATGCTAATCGTGAATGGGTCTCATGGCTGGGTTTAGCTCGTTTATGTTTATATTTATTATCGTATATTTTTCAACGATAGATAATTTGATAAAATCGAAAATTACTCCTTAGTATAATAACTCAGTAAATATTTCTAATTTTCAAAGTACAAAAACTACAAGTCCCTAAAAAAGGGATCCATTTTCACAACTATACGGTCTAATCTATGCTATATCTGGTATTCTCCTCGTTATGTAACTATCGAGTAAAATTAAAGTGTTAACAAATTAATTACCAGATGAACTGCGTCTCGAACCGAAAGCATAAGAATGTCAGCACACGAGACAGCCCCAGGACACCGGGCCTCAACTACTTTCTTGATCTTGTCGATCAGTATGAATCCATCCAGCCTTGAATTTTTTGTTGCATTTTTCTCTGCCTGAGGCCCATCTAGTAATATGGATCCATCACACCCCTAAATACCCAATTAGTTTGTTAATTTTCGAGTAAAAACATGCATATATACATACACATACATACATATATATGTACATTCAAGTAATATGTGACAAACTTACATTAACCATGCAATCAGCATAGAGTAACTTGAGCAACTTGGCAGTGATACTTTTATCTTTATCCCACCATAACTCCACTTGATGCTTCACAAATGCCTCGACGTTGGCACAAGTCTTGAGCTTCTTGTAAAAATGGCGTTTCAATGGCTTGTCCTCCGGTGGTAGAGTTACCGCTGCGTGAACACGGCTGACGTACAAGCTCAGCCCTACTCCCACCACCATGCAAATTACTGTCACAAAATTATATCCTCTCCTCTCCATGATTGATCAACAACTTAGCTATTCTATCATACAAAAATTAAATGAATTTCATTACATATCTATAGCTATGTCTCTGTCTATATCTATGTGTGTATATATATATATAATGGCAACCTGGAAATTTTATTATATTTGAATAATATTTTCGTATACAAAGTAGTAAACAAGCAAGTTTATCATGTCAATGATGAAACTATAAGAGTCAAAATTATAAGAATTTGGTAAAATTTACTTACCATGAACACGGCTCTCATTTAATTTGATAATGCGAATTAAGGGAGGAATATATAACAAATAAATTCAAGCATAAAAACCCCAAAACAATTTTCAAATATGATATACCAGAAAATATATTTTTATTTTTTTCTTTAGAAATAATATAGTTCCCAATCGTGTATATTTCCATGTTCATGATGAATGCGTTCATGAGCAGCAATGGGTAGCTAGATTTCAGGTCCCTTCTTCGAAGAAATTCAACCATACCTTAAGTACATCACACTTTTCCACATGATTCACTAGCTGTCAGTTTAATTTACTCTTTTTTTTAATGAAGGTAATGATAATTGTTTTAATTCTTATCATTATTGTCCGTCGATTTAAAACTTATTATCATTAAGTTTTTCTTCATCATTTAAATTTTTGTTTTTGCAATTTTTGTGTATGTTATGTTTTTATTTTTTTTTAAAATTTTTGTCCAATTTTCGACGTGACGTTAGTGTTACGCCATTGTGGAGCTTATTTGACATCAACTAATATAACACTCACATGGACAATGTCACATCAATACTCGCGATAAAAAATGATTAAAATTGCAAAAAAATTGAAATATACATAACAAAAGCTTAATGTTCACAATATAAATGACTGAAATTGTAAATATACGAACATATAATTTTTCTTTTCAAGTTATTAGAAAAGAAAAAATACTTACTTATGAAAGCGTTACACAAATTTGATGAGTAGAGTTCTGTAAATTCCAGTCATGCATGTATTACGGAAGTTTGGAATGCACGTGATTTTTAAATAATTGTTATTTTATTGAGTATGTAACTTTAATTTGCATGCTATATTTCCTTAAACCAAGCCAAAAGCTTCCGAACAAGTAGCATTACTTAATTAGTATAATTCTAAATATGATACTATGCCCATTCTTGATTTATTGAAAACTGATCCATTAATTACTGAAAATAGTACAACTCATGAATATATATATTTTCTTAAACTTAAATTGATACATAAATTATCGATAATTATCAAATTTGTATATTGGCAATAGAACTCTCCGACAAAGTCCAGTTCTTTGTGCTTAGTCTTGTTCTCGTGAAATACAGTTTGATTGGTCTTGACTTCTGATTCGTGGTGGTCATATATTGTGTTGAACCAGAAAAAGTTTATCGTTTCATATTTGTCTTTATCCAGACATGTCCGGACACAATTGAGTATTATTTCGTGAAAGTTACAATCATTATTGTTAAAACCTAAGTCATTTATATCACCAGCTTGTTTTTGCACTCCACATATTTTCCCAAGAAAAACAGAAGACTTGTTCTAGGTGCTGACTAGCTTGATCAACTTTTGATTTCCATTCAATGTTACTTGGAATATGCTTCGAATATTTTCATTATCACTGTCCAGCAGACTTAGTTTCACACTAAGACTGTCAATTTTCTTTTGCTGAATGTAGCTGGAGTTACTCGACTTATCTATTAGATTTTTTTTTTATCGTCTTTACTTCCTCGAATGACTGCGAAAGTCTTTTATACACATCTATCATGTCATGCAGTATAATGATGAGATCCTCTCGTGTAAATTCATTTGAGCTAAAATCAATTACCTCATCTTCTTCAGTATCCAGCTTTACCTCATTAGCCATCAGACACACTTGCTCTTCATTACTCTCATTAGATGAACGCTCTGAGCTAGACGACTCTAAGTCTAAGTCTGCCCACTTGCTTTTGGTTTTCTCAGCAACAAACACTTTCTCGTTCTTCTTCTTCTTGTATGACTTCTGATAATCTCTAGATCTCCCCCCTCTTCGAAGGACTTTTTCGCATATTTCTTTGGTATGTTATAATTAGCAATAAAATGGTATTTCTTACCACAATTAAAGAAGACTTGATTATCATTAGCTTGAACTTTTTTATGATTTAAGTAATTGAATTTAGATTTGATTATTTATCCTAACTTAGTCGAATTTTTTGATAAACATAGACATAGCCTCATTGCTTGATAAACATAGATATAGCATCATGCTTATCTGTTCGCCAGACTTCTGGCTGAACGTATCTTATTCAATGGTTAAGGCAACAACAGTGGCAGCTAGGGCTTTTGTTGGTTGGGGAGTGGATGTATCTTCCTCAATCTTGATACTTAACTGAAACTCGTAAGCTTAAATCAACAAATATATCATACAGCTCGAACTTATTGAGGTCTTAAGACTCCCTCTAACCACGGTCTTTGCATCCCATTTCTTGGGCAAAACTCTCATCATCTTCGAATGAAGTTCACAGTAAGTATACTCCTTTTCAAGAGCGTCAAGTTTAGTAACAATGCAACTAAAATTTTTGTCAAATTCGTTTAATGTTTCACCATCACTACAAGAAAAACGCTCAACGACAACGGTTTTCATCCGTGGTTGTAGCTCAATTAGCGACGGTTTTAATAAACCGTCGCTAATGCAGTAGCGACAGTTTCTTTTTTCCGTCGCTAATATTAGCGACGGACTTTAAACAATTCGTCACCAATTAGCGACGGTTTTATAAACAGTCGCTAAGTTAGCGACGGATAACCATCAACTCCGTCGCTAACTTTAGCGACAGTTTCTTAATGATGTCCGTCGCTATTATTTTCATTAAAATAAAAAAAATTACTTTTAATAAATCTAAAAAAATGCTTATAATTTGACTATGCTAACAATATTCATGATTTTAACTAACACAGAAAAATTTAAAATTTAAAGCGAAAAAATTACTCAAAATCGAAACTAAAATCGTGTAAGCGTTGTAAAGTGATGTTGTGAAAATGGACGGAGATTGTGGCTATTTATAGAGAATTGGCGACGGTGTTGGCTAAACCGTCGCCATTAGCGACGGTTATTTCATTTAACGGTCGCAAATTTGAAAACTGTGGTCATTTTAGCGACAGTTTTTTTAAACGGTCGCTAATTTAAAATTAGCGACGGGTTATTTTAAATCCGTCGCTATAGGTAGCGACGGAATACCGTCGCTAAGTTAGCGACGGTGTAAAAAAACCGTCGCTAAACTTAAAAATGCGACGGTCTTATTATAACCGTCGCTAAATTAGCGACGGCTAAATCAAAACCGTCGCTAAATTCAACAACAGGTTTTTAAAACTGTTGTCTTTTGTCTGAAAAATACGACAATCGACAACGGTTTTCATTGATAAAAAAAACACGGCAAAAGACAACGGTTCATAAAACCGTTGTCATTTGCCTTAAAAAAACGCTAAAAGACAACGGTTTTTTAAAAACCGTTGTCGTTGACCTCCTAAAAAACAACGGTTTTATGAAAACCGTTGACTTTTACCCCCTAAAAGACAACGGTTTTGTAAAACCGTTGTCAAAACTTACCTACGACAACGGTTTTCACTAAAACCGTTGTTAAAGACTCTACGACAACGGTTTTTCACAAAAACCGTTGTTGTATATGCGTTGTTGTTGGGCGTTTTTCTTGTAGTGCATGTTTCATTTGACCATTATCAAACTTTCGTATAGCAACATTGAGATTATTCCTTAGTCTGGTAATTCTGTTTACATAATTGAGTCAGATTTTCTCATTTTTTTTTTTGTAGTGGAACGCATTTTTATTTTGATAAACATATTTTTATCCAAATTATCGACGTTGACATTCCTCTTATCCTCGGTAGTCCACTCACACTTGTGCTTATCTACCATTTGAGCTCCACCCTTAGTGATTGCAATAACAATGTTTTCTTGAGGATCTTCATATGACCATTTGTGATGATATACATGTCATTGTCCTAAGCAGAAAGATGTGTACATATGTATTTTTCAATTATCATAATTTTCTTTACAAAATATAGAGATATTGTTAAATGAAGTCATTTGAATATATATTTCAATAGTCAACAAAACTTGCTCTGATATCACTTGATATGATCAAATACTTATTTAGAGAGGTAGTCAATATCTTTAAAATTTCTCTGAAACTTGAGATGTCTTTGAGCTGGCATTAGTACTGGTCAGTTATTAAAACTCTTTTTCTTGACAAGTTAAATGCAGCTGGACAGTTAAAAAATCTTTTTCAAAGTGCAAAAATGTCTGGCTGGATCTAGCGAATGATTGATTATATACGCTTAACTTTTTTTTTTTAAAAAAAAAGTCGATCTGGTAAAAAAAAATGCAGAAATAAATGGCATAAATATTTTTACGGATAAGTTGTATATTTGGTCTAATATATTTGGCTCTTCGCGATTATCGTCAAATTTCAGTTTTAGTCAATTATCTTTAATTGTTTTTTTTTGTTTGGCAATTTTTTGTTATTTATAGTGTCACATCAATACTACCGTTAAAAAATAACTAAAATTGTATAATAGCATAAAATACATGACTTGAACTGAAATTTGATACTACTAAAATCGTAAAAATATATATATATATATATACACATAATCAACCATACATTTTTCCGTAATTTTTTAATCCAAAAAGCAAATTTATGCTGGTCCTTTATTTGTAATACACGACATGTATACATTATATTATATAATTAAATTTACTAGCCTAGTTAGANTATATATATATATATATTTATAGTCGAAGATTTAATAAAGCAAATTCGGATAAAATTTTAAATATCCATGCTTTGCTTTAAATAAAGTCAGCTTTTCTACACGAAAATAAATAACTATTTGTAACCTAAACTTGACCAGAATTATTGTATTTAATTAATCCAATCCAAATCCAAATTTCAATTTTTGACGTAATCTCATACATATCAAGGATTTGTTGGGACTATATTTTATTCTATGGGATTAAGTTTCTAAAAAATATATAACAAATTTAATCTCTATAATAATATAAAAATTTTATTTACATAAACTTTATTTATTGTTGTTATAAAGGACAATTTATTAAACTAATACAATTATATATATGGTTAAGAAAATATAATTTCATTGGCTTATCAAAATATGTCAAATAAATACTATATTTATTTTTAATATTTATTTCCATTACTTTTCTTCATTTATTTTTTTTTACCTTCACGTGTGATTAATATAATTTATTAATTTATATTTTGCTTTATCCAACTAATTTTTTAATATATTGACCACCACAACTATTTGGCCACGTTGTTCTTTTGAAAATTATATCAGAAATTTTAATTTACCTTAATTATGTTATATTATTTTTTTCCCCAAAATGATTTTTATTTTCATGGAAAGTTCTGAGTGTTTTGACTTCAAGTTTTTCCCAAAGAGACGTATGGACTGATCAAATAATAGAAGGCTGCACCAATTTGAATGTTATGAACACCGATTTGAATGTTATGACATTCTAGAATTCCTTTTATAAATCCTACACGAGACAATTCATTCATTAAAATTTCCATTTTCTTGCATCAGATACCTATCCATAGAATCGAAGGAACTCGAAAATATATGTTATTTTTTTTTAAAAAAATAATCATCCAAGTTTTAATCCGAGGTTGGATCGAAAACATAAGCTTGGTCTGCGGAATTCACTTTTCTGGTAAGTTTTTTCTGCAATTTCTGGGGGTGGGGTTGTTCAAATATCACTGTTTGCATGTATGATGTTTCCTTGTGGAATGAAATGTCATTCTATTATTATTTTGGTTTTTGCAAATAATTAACGTGTTCTCACACAAGCATGCATGGATTGAGCCATTCATGTCTGCATGCAATTTTGTACGTCGTGAGCGTGTAATTGTCTTTTTAAAATGTTTATGCATTACTAACCTACTATGCGCTTATGCATGTTAATTAGTTTGGACTGGAAAAGTGAAACTATCTAGGACCATTAGTATCTTTCCCCATTTTCATATACTTTGGGTATTATGTGCAGATTTGGGGTGTAAATGAGTCGAGCTTAAATTAGTTTTATAAATTCTTACAAGAACGGATTTGTGATCGGTCTACTTCATCAGTTCATCATATTCAAATTAAATATAGTAATATATTATATTGTGAAGATTAATATTGGATTAAATTTGTTTGTTCTGTTTTTACACACAGTCAAAATCTTTAAGGCTAGAAGGCAAATCCAATATATAGTAACTTGTAATATACTGCGTTGACAGGTTGAAGCAATGAGGCCCATTCAGGATCAAGGAATGGTACTGAAGCAACTATTTCTTTGTGCCATGTTAATGGCCTCAAACATGTTGTCACAAATTGAAGCAACTAGTTCTGTGTCAGGTATTACATGAAACAAGCAAAAACTTGACATGAATTCAAATAGCAGCCCATATAATTAATTTGATGGCTTTTTCAACATTTGCAGGACGATATTTAGCAGAAACAGGTGGCTCGGAGTCTGGTGAACAGCCATATGATCATAACACTGTGAGAGCAGATCCATTGGACCATTTGAGGAAATACAGAGGCGGATACGATATATCGAACAAGCATTATTGGAGTGTATGTATTTGTTTTAGAAGCAATAAAATGGTTTTCAGACTTGTGTTTTAGAAATTATGCATCAGTTAGATAATACTAATAAGAACCCTTACTACATATGTGTTTACTATCTGCTACAGTCTACAGCTTTTACATGTGTTTACTATCTGCTACAGTCTACAGCTTTTACGGGTATATATGGCTATGCAATTGCAGCGCTGTGGATCCTATGCGGTGTCGGATATGGAGCCTTTCTTCTTGCAAGAGCTACTTGTTGTAAGAGCAACAGAAAGCTCAAGAAGAGATCAGCTTGTCAAAACAAGTGTTATCTTGTGGCTCTACTCTGGGCAGTTGTATTCACAATTCTTGCAATGTAAGTCATTCTCCACTGTCTTCATTCTATACACTAGCTAAAAATCCTAGAAACATATGGCAGACAAAAAAAAGAAAGCTGACATAGAATTGGACAAAATGCTTATTTTGCTCTGATATTATTGGTTTGTTTTTGGCCGGTTCGATGCTTGCATTCTTAAGAAACAGTGATATAAAGTGGTTCAGTTCTTGAATCCACTTATTACACCTGTGTTGAGAAGTAATAATTGCTCGAACCGGCCAAAATGTAGTGTTTGAGCTGTACTGTTTGCCCAAAAAAATATAAAAGCTCGGTCCTACGACCTCTCCGTTTCTTCATAGAGCTCTCAATTTTTATCACTGACTTGATAAAATGAGAAGAGAAAAGGGCATAAGAAAGAATACATTACAAAACATATAACAGCCAAACATAGAAGTAAACATTTTTCACATGCAAAATTGATTACGAAAAACAACCCATTCACATGTTTGTAATTTGAAAATCACTAATTTTCAGAACTGGAAGCGGCCTAGTTCTTGGAGGCAATGCCAAATTCCATTCAAGAGCGAAGACAATAATTGACATCATCATCGATACAGCAGATGATGCTTCGCACACGATATACAATACGACTGGAGCTATGAAAGAAATGACCCTTAGTTTAGGAAAAGTTAATGGAAGTCGCCAGGCCACGAGCTTGTTAACTTCGACATCCAGAAGGCTCGATTCTCAGGCTGCCGATATAGAAAGACAAGCTTCCAAGCATAGACGAGACATCGATAAGGGCATAAAGATAGCGTAATGCCTCGATCTCTATTCATATTATGTTTGGTGCAAGCATTTCAGTGCAGATGAATGTTATCGTTTCTTTCTGATAATTGCAGGTACATAGTAACAACGGTAGCGATTTCACTGGCTTTAGTCACTGTAATTGCTCTACTAGGTAAGCACGAGACCAGCATAGTAACTATGAATTTGCTCCACATTGCATTTTACTCAGGTTCACATGTTAAGAAAATGGAATCACATTTGATTGTAGCTGTCAAAATGACGACAAATCTACCAAAATTTGGACAAACATTCACATTCTTCACATAAATTCAAGAATCATACTTCCTTCTTTTAACTTCTCGAATTCGATTGATCATATGCAGTCTCAGGTGTCCTAAAATTTCGAAGAACATTTCACACGTAAGTACTGCCCACCATCGTTTCACTACCTAGTATCTTGACACAATTCTTACGCAAAATCACCTATTTTTCACAGAGATTCTCATATATTATTTTCATACCTATTGCATGCAGGCTAATTATACTTTGCTGGTTTTTCACTGTCCTGTGCTGGTTGTTCTTCGGGATTTATCTCTTCTTGAAAAAGTACGAACCAAAATAATTATATAATCAAATGAAACATCGACAAAGTGGGTTAGTACTTATAAGCATTTACTCTGTTTATGTAGCTTCGCCGGCGACACGTGTACCGCGCTAGAAAGCTTCCAGAAAGATCCATACAACAACAGCTTGAGCTCCATTGTACCATGTGATGAACTGCTTTCTGCAAAACCAGTGCTAAGTGATGTTAGTGCAGGGATATACAACTTAGTGAAGGAGGTATAAAACACTTTAAAAATCGCATATTCGAAAGGAAAATGCATAAAACTTGCAGTCTCCTGATTTATTTAACGTGCATGATTCATAATGCAGGTGAACAAGAACTTATCCACTGATTATGGGAATATTGTCCAGATTTGCAATCCTTTCTCGCCACCACCTAATTATGAATATCAGCCATGGAGTTGCCCGGCTAATTCAATCAGAATAGGAGACATATCGCAGGTGAGCAGAATATAAAAATCATCACTAACTCAAGAGTTTGGTTAAGTTGATACCAGGAAGGGGAGAAGCTATCTAGTATAGTGGAAATCATTGAATGCATGCAATGAATTCTTTTTAATAGGTATCGGAGTAATTTCCTCGGTGCAGCATATATCTGAATTTCAAGATTCGGACCACCTTTTTTTTATTTGGATTTTATATGGAATATTTGATCATCACACTTATTTTTCCATTAGATAAATTACATGATACGATCCCCTGTTTCATGCTGAAGAGGCCAAAATCCCTTGAGCTTCTGTATTTTTAAATTTGTGGCTAGAATCTTAATTCATTCGACAATTTTTGTGTGAGTTAGATATGCTTCTTGTGTGCCTCTACATGGAAATTATCCTGAAATCAAAGTTCTTGAAGTAAAAATTGTGTAGGCATATAAGGAACACATGTGACATAAAAAAGAATCATCACTTTAGCTCAACCACTTTTCTGGTTTTTTAGCTCAACCACTTTTCAAAAAGGATTTCACATATTCGTTATAGCAAATTAGCTGCATATGCAATTCACTCCCTCCCAATCTAGTTTGGATCCTAAGTACATGCTTCTTCGTATACGACACCATGCACGTTAGGATGCTAGTAAACCATCAAGACTATTGTACTACATTGCATGCATCGTGATTACTCTCGTGTTTTTTGGAATTGAAGGTGCTGAGAACGCTGGCTTGTCCTGATTCCAATGGTGAAACATGCAATGGAGGGATCTTGGTACCTGCTAATTACTTCTATACCGTGGAGGCTTACTCCACTTCTATACAAAAGTTACTCGATGTTTACCCCGGTATGGAAAGCCTAGTAGAGTGCCAGACAGTCAAGGATGCGTTCGCGAAAATCCTTCGGCAACACTGTCGTCCATTGAAGAGATATGTGCGAATGGTGTGGGTGTCATCGTTGTTTCTATCAGTTGTAATGGTGGTGTTGATTCTCGTATGGATCATCGGATCAAATCACAATGACCGCAACCTTCATTCTTTGAAGGGTTCCGTGAAACCCCATGATCACAAGGAGGATGTTGTACTGGAATCCAACTCTTCATGGAAAGCATAGCAAACTACAGCAGGAAAAAGCTAGAGGGTGGCCGGCAAGGGCAGTCGCCCCCTTCATTTTTTCATAGATTTATGTATTTTTCGTTGTTACATATCTATTAAGGCACGTTTCATCATCTCCAAAGTTTTTTGAACTTCAGATTTTTAATTGTTTCCTAGCTACACGAAGACCATAATCCGCCTCTTGGGAGAAATACAAGATCCTTAGGACAATATATCCAAGTGATCGAAAAGCGATACGGGGCTAATAGATTTTTTTTCTCCCCTAGCCTTCTGAAACAACCCCTCGAATATGGGATATATATTAGTGTAATGGATTTGTGGGCACAAAGAAAGTTATTTATTTGATGATTCGTTCAGAGACACCAAATATCATCAACATACGCAGTAAAATACGTTGAGCACGAGATTTTTATTGACGCTAATAATTGTTAGGAAGTCAGATGTGAGAGATCCATATTGAAAGATAATCAGATAATCATTAAATTCCCTGCACTAGTGGTCGGTGGATCATAGCATCTAGTTTATCATTATATCATGTGAGTCCTCATATTTTTTACGTAAGTTAATATATATGTTGATTTAAAAGTTAACAATTGACTACATCATAAGATAAGAAATATTTCATGTGTAGCATATAATAGTTTGCATGGACAGATAGTAGGGATAACATTACCATTTTAGTTTTATACTTCTAACCCTCACAATTATATAGGTTTTTTCCATGTGCTATTAAAAATAATTGATAAAGCAAATTTACATACAAACTTCCTATTTGATATTTATTTAATTCATTCAAACTTAGTTGACAAGGGTATATTAATAAAAAAAAGTAGAAAAATTATTGATAAACATGGTAAGCTTATATATTTGGAGCAAACAAAAAAAGAAATGCGACATATATAATTGGGACGGTGAGAGTATTTGTTTTCTTTGTTTCTTATCCTATGTGATTTCAATTTTTTTAGTTTGCTGTATATTTGTTTTTGGTCATTTTTCATGTTGAGTTGACGACAACATGATGTCACGTCCAATTTTATTGCGTGTGTGCTTTTTTTTCCCATTCTCCTAATCTCGAAGTTCTCTTTATCTCCCTCAATTGATTGTCCAATTTATCATCATGTTTAATTTATATATTCGTACATATGACATTTAGTTGCATCGCCCATAAGCTTTAGTAAAGTTCTACACGAGCAAGTAAAAATTATGCTATTTTTTCACATTCTTCTTGGGTAGCTGATTTCATATGGGATCTTTTGATTTATTTCGAATTCAGACGGTCAATTGATAATATGGTATTAAAACATAACGAGATAAACTTTCTTGGTATAAACATGAACTGACCCACCTTTTAATCCATTTCCCACATTTGTCCATGATCATAGGCTCACAATTTATTAGTTATGTCACAATCATAATACTTGTATTTTTTACATTCTTTGAATGGTTGGTAGATTCAGTTTTCTTTTACTTTGGTAGATAAATAGTTTTTTTTAATTATATTTTCAACTTCAAATTTTAAAACTGTATAATATCTAATCGGATGCACGTATTTCATGCTAGTTAATTGAGGCATTTTGTAATAGAGCCATATGGTAGCATTTATAACAGAAATTGGAAATTTGAAAAAAGTCATTTTGGTCCCGCCGTTAAACACGTCGACGAGGAGGAGGAGGAGGAGATGGAGTGTTTGGTAAACAAAATTTGGAGTCCAAATAACATTTCCCGTGATATATGATATATACATCCTCATGTTTAGGTGAGTATCATGTTCCAGGCCTTTAAACAATGTATACACAGCCAGCCTACCAAGCTAGAAATCTTAAAACAACTGAGAGAACTTCAAACTTGATCAGTAACCAATAGCTCACCTATATCCCATCAAAGTGAGATCTTGTGTGAGGGAGAACAAAAAAAAAATCATTAGCCCGTATGATCATTACGCGAATTTCAAACACAATTTCATTTAACCGCGCGTGTTAGGAACACGCCTGATTTCAACCTTGTTTACTGAGAAAGTTGATGGATAAATCCATGCGTAAATGAGGAAGTCCCTCTATAAACATTGAATTACACGCCATGTTTAATTCAAAATAGACT
Source organism: Primulina huaijiensis (assembly GCF_012295235.1). Classification (NCBI taxonomy): domain Eukaryota; kingdom Viridiplantae; phylum Streptophyta; class Magnoliopsida; order Lamiales; family Gesneriaceae; genus Primulina; species Primulina huaijiensis. The sequence goes on from NC_133314.1 coordinate 20,219,075, forward strand.
CTTTCCTTCTGTGAGTGTTGAATTACACGCCTAAGTCAAAATAGACTCTTTTTTGAACTGTTTCTCATAACTTTCGGGAATGTTTTGAGGTGAAATACAAAAGAAAAAAGTAGTACTCAAAAGCAAGATCCAGAATTCGAGTCCTTACAATAACAACCAGCAGCAAGGCAGACAAGAACCAAAAATATTAGATTTCTGATGATCGCTTTACCTTCTCCTTCAAAAATTGAAGTATGTGTTCTTTTTTCCAGTTATCAATTCTGCAGGAGAAAGTACAAAGAATGTTGCATGTTAGTGAGTGGCCACGTTGGAATTATTTGCATGGAAACTTGTGACAACAGAGACAAAATAAAGCCTGAACACCATCCAGGATAGGGTTGTGTGGAAAATTAAAGGTGCTAAAGCCCAAGACTCAAGCCAGACCTGAAGGTCTAGAAGAGCCCTTCAAATTTTTAGCACAATTACAATCACTTGCGGCAAGGTGGAAAAAGTAAAATAAATCAATAAATTACAAAACTTTCGATGCAAAATTTTGGAATGGACGTGTGAAAAGGTAGGGTAAGTTCACCTTATGGTTTCCTTGAGTCGTCCGTCTTCATCTAGCATGATCAACTTTGGTGGAGAGTTATAAGCGTATTGAACTTTGACAGTTGGAAATTTATCCTTCTCTTCCTCAATGAAACCAACTAATTCGGGATAAAAGACGAGCTTCCTCATGCAAACCTCTAAAATTGCACCAAAATATATAACCTGGACAAAGTTGAAACAGAAAGTGATAATCCGTAAAACAGACAAAAAAAGAAACTGAAATGTGAGCAAACATCAGACCTGAGAAGAAATAGAGAATTTTTTAAAACCATCAAGTTATATATTGATACATTTTACTTTCTACCAGAATCACAAGTAACATGTGAGGAAAGCAAGGGGGAACAAGAACCAAATTTGAAGCAACTCCTCTCTTATGAGCTTTTGTACAAGAACATTCTTGCTTTCCAGAAGAAAATATGGGAAGATTAAGAATCTATTAAAAATACGATAAGGACAAAATAGTGTCCGCCTATATCACAAGTTACTTGTTGTCAACCATACCTTGCTTGTTGCATCATCAGAATCCTCAGCACAACACTTTAAACAATCAGATACCAGTTCTGCACATGAGAATTGAGGTCCGAATAAGGTTGATTTACCGGAAAAAAATTAAAACTAAATTCCATCACTCTTCTTCATCATTGAAAAAAGAGAATGAGTCCTGCATGCTTCATAATATAATAATTAGAACCATCTTCATTGCATGTATTGCCGATCTTATTATTTTTACATAATTATATTTTTAATCTTTCATAATATAATTTGAATTATCTTCAATGCATGTACCATTTATAATCTATACTATTAATAAAGCAAGACCCCTAATAGTAACAACCTTTTACTGAAGCTTTTTTCATATCCCAAAAATGTCCATATATTTTAGATTTAATACATACAATTTGTTCTTAAACTAACCTTAAAAAAGGGAAAATCATTATCAAGAATTGTAAGAACAAAATATATAAAATACATAATATTCATATGATTATGTTACACACAAAGTGTGCTTATTGACTAGTTTTATCAGAAGAAACTATTCACGTCACACACTGAAAAAATAATATTTACTGCATACTAATTCCATTTGAACAACAAAAAATTATTTTTTATTCAACCATTAACAGGAACCTCCTCAAAACATGCTAAACTTTCACTCTCACAGATATTTACATATGTCAGATAGCAAATATGTTTAAGACAAAACAATAAAATAACCATCAACACTTGGTTCCCTGATTCCAACTTTTGGCTTGTAAATATAAATGTCACGATCTCCATCATCTCATGACTCAGTGATATGCCATCCCCACAGGCCCACGCTAATTTAAAATTTGAAAGTTCACATTATGAATAATGGATACCAGCAGTTACAACGAAAATCCAACAAGACAAGGTCCTTGCTTTTCCTCCTGATTTGTTTGAGGTCTCCCTTCCAAACTAATCTCGATGATGATGATTGATATAAAGTATTTTTTACGTTTTCAATTCACAGCAGAAATTTCTTAAGTTGCAAGGTCACTGTATTCAAATTTTGAATTGCCTTCAGGGGAAACAAAAGAAGGATGTGATTTTGGAAATTTTTACAGTAACATGTCCCAGTCAACTAATTAAGTGGTCTCAGTGCAAGGAATGACCTTAATAAGCTAAGCCATAATAGTGATTGGGATAGCCATTGTAGTGATCCGTATCTACTTAAGTAAATTTATACAGAATATATAGCCTGCTTGATTTTGAGTCTCAAATACAAAGAACATGGGGTATCCCAGACAAGGAGCTTTTGATAATTTTAGAGGTGTCTCAAGCGACCTAGCTCTTAGTGAATTTTAATATGTTGGAGACAAAACTTCACACATATCATCAAAATACTCTTCTCCAATGCACAAGGAGTATATTTATCATTATTTCCACTTCTAACACATGGTCCTTCGTGGCAAGATGATCAAAATTTAGATAATGAGATCATGGCTTATTCATAAACTATATAAGTAAATCGTAGAAGGTATATTCGACTTTAAGATTGCTTTGCACACTCAAATGGCATAAAATATCAACATGTTTATTGTTTCCCAAATTCCCACTTGAAAGACCAGTAATAAATTTCGATAAATAATGATGGAGCGGCAAGTAAATCAAAGTGGAGCAAGTAGAGAGACATAACTGGGCAATTATATATGCTGAAAATTGCATAGCTACTACGATAATGTTATGGTACTACGGTGCATGAAATTTTTATCATAGGTTATAAAATCAATAGCAGAGGCCAGCAACAAAGACTAGGCTTTTGTCGGAAAATTTATCAAACTTATTAGCCGCCATACAAAATTTTCAAGAGTCGATGTGGAATCATAACCTTCCACTGACAATGATCAGATAGTAAACGAGTATTATTTATTATCCTAGTAACTGAGAATCTTAATCCTGAAACATAACTGGAATATAAACCCTAGTTTCTGAAAATTCCTGTCCTGGTACATAATAGCCCCAAGCTGTTTCCTGGCGCACACACAAAAATCAGAAAAGAAAACCCACAAAAGCACAATATTATCTGTGAAACAGAAATGGAGTGGTGAAAACCAAAACACGTTGAAGAAAAAAAGATACATTAGCACAAAATTCATCACAAACATCATATAAAAATACATCCATGCCTTGATCTTTGGTGTATTCGGCAAAGGTGTGGCAGTCCGAGCAAAGGGCTAGGCCGGTGAATCCTAATTCCTCGCATTCTTTAGTGCTCAATTTCTGGTCTGCTTCGCAGGCCCGAAAAACTAATAATAATGGAATTACTACCAGCACAAATTTGCAAATCGACATCGTTCCCTTGATTTTGAAGTCCAGAAGACAATATACGTATCTATTGAGAGCAGGGGGCAGAGATTTTGAACAATTCGACAATAGAGGGGCAAAAGGCAAAAGGCAAAAGGCAAGCAGACTCGCAAATCAGTATACCTTCGCTTCACAAAAAATTTATATAATTTTTTTAAAAAAATTCAATATACAATAAAAAATTTAACATTTAATATATTATTAAAATTATTTTTCNATGTGTGTGTGTGTGTGTGTGTTTGCGCGCGTGTAATATAACGACAGAGCGAGTTCACTAAGTCCTAGGATCTCTGCTTAGTCGAGTGGGTTCGATAGAGAGAACCCAATCAACTGATTTACTTGCATTTCTTGATTTTGAACTCTTGGAACGAGACATTGGATTTTTCTACTTGGAAAAGTTTTAGCTGCTGCACGAGGCACCCAATAGACCTTATATCTCAGGGCTTGGTGGGATCCCGTCACCTCGTATTGGTATTCTCTTTTCTTGGAGTGATCGCTCTCCGAGAAATTCCACCAGATATTGGTTTCTTAAGGTGACTCGAGTTTGTAGCATTCAGTAACAATTTTTTTGTCGGTCCAACACCAAGAAATCTGTCCCAATGTTCAAATCTTATTTATCTTAACTTGATTGACAACAGCCTCTCGGGAACGATTCCATTTGAGCTGGGTTATCTCTACAGACTCATAGATCTTGGCTTAGGGAAAAACCACCTCTCGGGGTCTATCTCACCAGTCATTGGCAACCTATCATCTCTACAACGAATTTCTTCTTCGAAGAGCTGTGGCTTCGGAGGAGAAATTCCCGAGTCGTTTTCCCGGCTCCGGAACCTGAAACATCTCATTTTAAGCTTGAATGGATTAACTGGTACAATTCCTTCCGGTCTCTCTTTTCTTGAATTCATGATTAATCATCAACTCGAAGGAGCTATACCCCTTAACATAGGCCTCACACTTTCTAAATTGAAGTAACTTAAGTGGAAAGATTCCAGCTTCACTCGCAAACGCAACCTTACTTGAAAACAGAGATTTGGGTACACACAGCTTTCATGGGCCAATACCCAAAGAACTTGGAAGCTTTTCTAGTCTAAGAAACCTGATTATTGGAGATAAATCATATTCAAGACGATATAAGTAAGCTTTACTTGGGAGCCAATAGGTTGACAGATAAAGATACCCTGAATCACTTGGAATCATACATACCTCGGAGTCTCAGTCGCTGCACCAACTTGTTATCCTTGGGAATCTGAATCTAGGAAACCTCAACTTGTCATTCAATATACTACAAGGTGAAGTCCCAACAGAAGCAGTTTCACTCGTTGGGAACAAGGTGGAGTTCCTGAGTTCTCGGAATTTCCCGAAGGAAACAGGTCACCTCTGATAAAATCTTGGTCCCGATTGCTGGAGGCATATGTTTACATCTTTCGACGGAAAATGATCACAAAAAACCACTCTTTTCTTATGGCGTCATTTAATTTTTATTTGTTCTTGATTTTATTTTTTAATAGAGACAACATAAGATATACAAGTAAAAGTTAAAACTATCCACACTTCTCAACTTGTTTTACACCTCTATAAATTAGCAAAAGGATTACAAAAACCATCCTTGAGCCGACCCTAAAACACACTCCTCCTTGAAATTATTATACTCAATCAGAGTGGAAGTATTGGGAGGTGAATAAACACAATTATTTGATAAATTGATTTAATTTATTGTTAGAATTTATATGGTGGGAAAAGTTTAATGAAATTTAATTTGTTTTGACAAATATATCCTATGATTTATAAGGATGAACATGGTTATTTGGGATCTTACATTTGGTATTTTCTCGGCTCTGTCAGAATGCTTTGTCCACAATGTGTTTGTGTTTTTGCCTGGTGCAGTGTGTGCGGGGGAAGTATTATCTTGTAATTATTTATTCATTATGCATGTACTGAATTCCGTCAGTGCTCTGTCAAACATCATCGAACTGAAGATCTGCTTATATTCGGGTTTTTGTTTTTGCTAAGCGGTTCAGCTAGATGCATTGCTATATAGTCTGACAGATTTCATCTCTCTGATACCCAGTAAGGAAATTGGGATATGAGTCATATGACTATCATATTTCTTCCAATCTTGTGCGCTGAAATTCTCTGTGAGTCAAACGGTTCCTTCCTGCAACATCTTTCGGCATTTCATTATTTGTGCTTGAGAATGACAAATTACTCGTTCATGTCAATTCAACACATATTAGCAGGAGAGGATGGCATCAAGTTGGCAGCTCTGAAAAAGATTCCTTCTTTGTTGGTGTCCTCTATGCGATTCCGTTTTTAAGGAGGGCATTGTTATGCATTTATCTATCATCTCATCAGGTTCCAGACTCACAAGTTTGTCTCCTAAACTCAGAGAATCATTATCGAATGGCCAGTGGAAAGAGGCGTTTCTTCACTACAGAGAAATAAAAAGAGCAGGAATTCAACTCATTGATCATTCAATTTTCTCTCACATTCTCAAAGCTTGTTTAACTCTGTCGCTTAGAGTTGGAAAATCTGTCCATGCTTCCGTGATCAAACAAGGAGTTCTATCATTTACTTCTGTAGGAAATTCAGTTATAGACTTCTATTCAAAATATGGAGCATTGAGCTCTGCTCTGAATACTTTTAAATGCATGAAGATGCAAGATTCGGTTTCATGGAATATAATTCTTCACGGTCTCCTTGATCAAGATGCTTTTGAGGAAGGATTGGAGTTATACACACAAGCTAGAGGGATTGGATTTGATCCCAACATCTCTACTCTGTTGCTCCTAATTCAGGCATATCGTACTCTTGGAGCTTTTGATGAGGGACTGAGATTTCATGGTTACTTGATTCGAAGTGGTCTATGGAGCTCAACATCTGTACAAAATTCTCTTTTGTGTATGTACGCAGAGATTGGAATAGAGTACGCCGAAAACCTATTTGAGGAAATGTATGAGAAGGATGTGATCTCATGGAGCGTGATGATCCGAGGTTACGTACTTCATGATGAAATTTGGTTTGCTTTAGAGTCATTTAACAAGATGGCTTCAGACTTTGGGATTGAAGCTGATGGTCAAACCATGGTGAGCATACTAAAAGGATGCACTAATTTAGGGGATATCAGATTGGGAAAATCATTTCATGGCTTTGCCTTATTAAGGGGCTTAAATAATGATTTGTTTGTAGGGAACACACTTGTTGACTTTTATTGCAACTGCACAGATGTTGGTTCCGCCATTAGAGTGTTTAGTGAGATGTGCCATAAGAACCTAGTGACATGGAATTCCCTTCTCTGTGGATTTGTTCATAATGAGATGCATCCAGAAGCGTTTACATTATTTAGTTCAATGGAGAAATCAGGTTTTCTTGCAGATGAGGTGACTCTCGTGAATCTAATCCAATCATGCAAGGTCTTAGGAGTTCTGCATCAATGCAATTTGATTCATTCCAAGGTAATTAAGCAAGGTTTTCAATCAAACGAGTTTGCTATGAATTCTTTGATTGATGCATATGGAAAATGCAATCAAATTAATTATGCGTATAAAGTATTCTGCCAAATAAAAAGACTAGATGTTGTTACCTGGAGTACTATGATCTCAGGTTTCACTCACTGTGGCATGCCTGATGAAGCAATTTCTATTTATCGAGAAATGCGAATTTCCATAGACAAATCATCTGCTGTTGCTCTGTTAAACCTTATTGAAGCTTGTGCCTTGTCTGCCGAATTAAGAAGATCAAAATGGGCCCATGGCATTGCTATTACAATGGGCTTGGCATCACATGTTGTACTTGGAACTGCAATACTTGACATGTACTCAAAATGCGGGGCGATATTTGAGTCCAGAAGGGCCTTTGATCAAATTTCCATGAAAAATGTAGTTTCTTGGAGTGCAATTATCTCTGCATATGGCCTAAATGGACTCCCACATGATGCACTATCGTTGCTCTCTGAAATGAAAGCTTGTGGTTTCAAGCCCAATTCAGTGACAACATTATCAGTATTATCTGCATGTTGCCATGGTGGATTGGTTGATGAGGGACTCTCGGTTTTCATTGATCTGGCAAATGATGGAGCAGAAATGAAGTTAGAACATTACTCCTGCCTCGTGGATTTGCTGGCTAGAGCTGGGAATCTTGGTGATGCATTGGATATAATTAAATATATTCCTGTCGGCATGAAGCCCAGCGCAAGTGCCTGGGGTTCACTTTTGAGTGCTTGTCGGAATTTTGAGAATGGTGAGCTCGCTGTTTGTGCCCTTTCTCAGATTCTTGAGCTGGAGCCATCTAGCTCTGCTAGTTATGTACTCGCATCTAACATATATGCTGCCAGAGGTTCATGGGTAGATGCCTTCGGAATGAGATCTTTGGTGAAGAGGAGAGGTATAGAAGTGGTTCCTGGTTACAGTTTGGTGCATGCAGGTAACAAAGCATATAGGTTTGCTGCTGGAGATTTGAATCATCCTTTGTCTCACTTGTTATGCCCTTTCATTGAGCAATTGCACTTGTGCATGAAGAAGGAAATCAGAGCAACACCCCCTGTGTCTTAGGAGCAATGGGTGAGACAGTTTTTGGTGAGGAATGGAGTAAGGCTCCCTTTCTTCTCCTTGAGCTATGCTGCTACGAGTTTCCTGTATTAAAGAACGTACGCAGCTAAAGCTAGGAACTAAGCGACCCGAATGGTCCTGAAGGAAAGAGTATTGATCTACCATATTTGGAAAAAACTACAATCAATAATTGAGAATTAATTATATTATTTTTTTTATATATGTTGAACTTTATTTATTAGTTATAGTAAAATATATAATATATTTTTTATTTAATTTCAAATATAAATATTATATAGATTAATTAATTATTGAGTCTAAAAAGTTCCGAGGCCAAGACGCTAACTTGAAAATTTTCAAACAGTGAATTTGTTTTCCGACCAACTTACGACCCAAATAGTTTGAAAAGAGCTCCTTATAAAATGGAAACCGAAACAGCGGTTTCGAATTCCGATTGGGCCTATCCACTTACCGATGATGAGCTCCAAGCCATTGACGCCGCATTTTCCGCCGCCATATCTGCTTCTCCGATCAAGAAGTGCCGCCGCTTCAGTTGTCCCGACGCCGCCCTTGCTTCCTTCGATTCCCCTGCCACAACCCGACGTCGATTGCCCCAGACTCTCTTTACTTTTCGGCAACGACAAAAGAATAGTTCTTCCTTATCCTGTTCTACTTTCTCGACAAATAGATCCTACGTTGATGCGAGTTATTCTTACCGAGGTGACTGCAGTTTACTTTTCGTCATATTTTGCTTTTCAAAGCCCACCGTCGTTTTGCTAGTGTTGGTGGATTGAAGTGTTTGGAGTATTGTACTTTTTGGTTCGGAAGTGGAACCGCTGTGTGCAGCATTTCTTGTTACTTTTCTTACCATTCTCCTTTTTTATGTTAGATCGACGTTACATTTTGTTACATTATGCCATTTGTTGAAAGCTAACGAACATTGATAATTGGTGATAAGATTTTTTAACCCTGGAAATTGGAACCCTTTACTGTTTTTATTCAGAAATAAAGTTTGGAGGCCGCATTGTGTATAGCAGAACTATAGAGGAGGTGGAAAGAGCTGCAGAGGAACTTCTAAAGTTTATGGATATAAATAAAAGAAAAGGGGATCAGTGTGTCCTTGGTCTGGATATTGAGTGGAGACCGACTTTTAAAAGAGGTAACTTCATTTGCGATAAATATAAAGGAGAATAAAATGAAAACTCTGATTGATAAATGCATATGGAGATAAGTGTTGCATAATGCAACAAATTTTGATTTTTTAACTTAGATCAATACATTGCACATATATGGTCTACTTTTTTCCCAATGTGATTTGAATGTGTTGATTCCTGTATATCGCTCTTATTTTCTGATCACACACTGTAATCATTACTTTTGGAAACACCACATTTGTTATCATAATTGTCATATGTGTGATGTCCGAAGTCATGGTTCTGTTTGTTTCCTGATGTGTTTTCGAACTTCATAAATCAAAAAACGATCGTTTGCAGATAAAAGGCAGTTGATTTTAATTGAAGAGTGTTAAATTCTTCAATTTCTTTTCCAAATATTCGATTTGTCTTGGAATAAGTGAGCAATTTTAATTAGCGCCTAAGTTTATGAATCCATTGTATTATAGTTCGATAGTCAAGGGTCCTTCCTACAAGCTAAACTAGGAAAAACAATTAGAAAATTATTTTGAATATAATTTCCAATTAAATTAAAATTAGTGGTTCTATTTCAAAGTGTAGTTAACTTCCTAAAAGAATCAAGATTGAAGTTTGAATATGATTTTGCTAATACAAGAAAATTTGTCGATCTTTGTAGGTGTTGCTCCTGGGAAGGTTGCTGTTTTGCAGATATGTGTGGATAATAATCTTTGCCATGTTTTACATATAATTCATTCTGGAATACCTAAAAGTTTGCAATATCTACTTGAGGACCCTAGCACTCTAAAGGTGATGCTTTGAGGATTCTCTTGGTTTTATAAGCTAAATCTGGATGTTCTTTACAATATTTCAACTCCATAAACTGCTTGGTACATGCATAGGTGGGTGTATGCATTGCAAATGATGCTGCTAAGGTTTTGCAAGATTATAATTTATCAATCACCTCTTTAAGAGATCTATCTGACCTAGCAAATCAAAAGCTCGGTGGAGATCCCAAAAAGTGGAGTCTGTCCGTGTTAACAGAAAATCTTATTTGTAGACAGGTACTTGACTGATGGAGAATTTTCATTGCCATCTTGGAAATTGTTTATTTCTTTATACTTTGGTATTCTAAGGAGCCTAGATACAATCAATTACATGTTTCACAATACTTGAATCTTTTATCAGCATATACTTATCTAAAATTAGATATAGTGGCTACAAGCACAAATTTTGACATAAAACTAGTATTTTAAAAATTACTAATAAAAAAGTACTTCTATACAGACAATATTTGGACTTCTGGTTAGTACAAACACTTGGGCTTTTGAGCCGAGAAAGCTTCACGCAGAAATTCGTGATATATTCGTTGTTTATACCAAAATGTAAAACTTTAGTCTATTGACTCAATCAACTCAATTCCATACATGTAGATCTATTGCAAACTTAAGAGTATATGGAAAATTTTAATTGGCTGCATGGTAATCTTCGTTGAATTTGATGGTGATCGGGGTTTTGAATCATCGGCCCATCACTGGTAAGGGAGGGTCCAGAATTTTTTCGGGTGACTAAACTAGGCTTGAACATGCTCCACCGGTGTTGGTTTTTATGTTCAACAAGCAATGGACACTCCCAACAACTGGTTCTTCGCTATTGGCATGTCTGGATGCGACTGAGTGTGTGATGACTGATATTCTAACACGGATTGTTCGAATTTTGTAGCTTCCCAAGCCAAGCAAAATCAGACTAGGGAATTGGGAAGTTGAAGTTTTATCAAAGGAACAGTTGAACTACGCCGCCACAGATGCATACGTCTCTTGGTACCTATATAAGGTGCATCATTGTGCTGATTGCCCATGGTTCTTTCTTTTGCTTTTACTTTCCATAAGACTATAAAAAATTTTCCAACTGCAGGTGCTGAAAAGCATTCCAGATCCTGCTGATAACACAACGCCAACTACACCCAAATGAATGTTCGGCGAAGCATGTAACCTCCTTGAGACATGAATATCTATCAAGATGGTACAAGACTCCTCATTGTTCAACAATATATTTAATTTGAAGCACAGGTGGTGTCGAAATCAGAAGTTTGGTAGAATTGCTTAGTAGTTTCTGGTCATCCATTGTCATACTTAATTATATAACACTCGTCATAGTTCATACATCAAGTGCGTGATATAAAATGACAAGGATAATGTCGTCACTTTCTATGGATCTACTTGAGCATATATGGTCTACACTCAAATAAATTCATTTGCTAAAATAGTTTACCAAATTACTTAGTAACAAATTTTGATTTAATTTGCAACAGCTCTATTTAGTGCTTAACCTATATAAATTATTACATTATCTCTTGGACTGATTCAACCCATTTGGTAGAACATTGGCTGACTTGGGGATATCTTTAGAAGGAAGATGACCAGTACCAGGTTCAAATGTCTCAAGTTTACTGGAACCTTCACTAGAATCAGCTCAAGTATTTAACAAAGAAAAATTGATCCCACACAACCATGGATTATTCGCATACTGCATATTAGCTATAAAATCAGATTATGTATGTAATATCGTAGTCAACTTTAATTTTTAATATACCTTACTTTACAATTTAATTCATTTGAAAAACAGTTATTATCTTCACCAAAACGAAAAGAAAATTCTCTGTTTATAATCTCAAAATGTAAAAATTTGAATAAAAATTAAATGAAGAATTAAAATATCAGAATATCCAAAAATCAAATGGATAAATAAAAATACACTAAAATAAACGAACATTTGATTCTTGGAACCAAATTCTTCGGCCTTTTAGAACGGGTTCCGCCAATGTTTCCAACTACATAGAACCATTTAAGGCTGCGTGAATTATGATATGGGCCTCCAAAAGTAAAAATAGGCCAGCATCCAACCACATATCAGCCCATTAGAAGTCTACATGTGCAGCCCAAATATAAAATTGGGCCAGGAGACAAATCTGTGACTGTACGTGCCGTAAAAGGGAAGTGTGGCACCCACTGGCACCGTATTTTTTTTTTTTTTTTACGTCCGAGGATTTCCTTTCATTTATGTAGAGGAGGAGTTATCTCGTTGTTTATTGTTTACGCAGCACATGCAGTCTTCTTGACAACTGCGAATTATGGGAACCAGATTTCAGTGGGTTTTTTGGGGATTGGTTGTGCAAATATCGACAGTGGCTGGTGGGTATTTCGAGCCATTCAACGTGAGCTATGACAGTAGGGCGTTGGTAATTGATGGCAATCGACGGATGCTAATTTCCGCCGGAATTCACTATCCAAGAGCTACTCCCGAAGTAATCGTCTCAACTAGTTATGTCATCTTTTGTAGTTGTTACCTGCGGATTACTGCCTGTCCTGGGTTGACTTTTGGATTTCTGAGAAGTTTTTTGAATTCGAATTCGGAGCAATGGGTTTTCTTTGTTCTAGCGCATATCTATTTGTCTCTTAAACTTTGCTGATCTTGTTCTCATCTGTCTTATGTGTATATATTTCCATGATTATATGTAATTGATCGAGAGACGACTTTATGCATGCATTTCCATGCTTTTTTTTTTTTTTTTAAGAATTCAAGCATCTTAATCTGTAGCATCCATGTGGCAGACCATGGACTAAAGAATTTTTGTGATTAGGAAGTAGTTTTATTTCCGGATTTTACCATGAAAAGAACTACTTCACTCTGCTAGAAGTTAATTTTTTAAAGGTTCCTTGATTCTTGTTTGTTGCAAATTTTCTAGTCAATAATGTGAAGAATGCGTAATTTAGAATTAACTTGTCCATTTCTCAGTGATTCTTTTGTGTGTCTTTGTATTAATGTGTGTTCATCTATGAATTCACGTGCGTAGCTTTAAACGTAATTTTTTACTTGGGCCTGAGTTAAAACAGATCATGTCGAGTGGGTGATAGAAGGAAACATGATTTTATGCTACAGTTTTATGTTATGAATTTTGTGGTACAGTTTTATATTATCAATTTTATGATTCTGGACAAAGAAAGATTTTTATTGTGCTAAATCTAAATTCTCTCTTTTCTTTTATGTTTGGTGCCATGGCCATTATTTTTTTCAAAACTTTTGGAGCAAGGTTAAATTTTGTAGCTTGAACTCAAGGCTTAGGAATATCTGTTGGACTAGATTACTGTATGAAAGGTACTTCTCGTTTTCACCCGAACATTAGACCGTGGTTATGGCTAGCTATTCAGCTTTGTAAATCATTCACCACAGAGAACGAGAGCTCTCAGTTCAAAAAAATTGAAGAAAAGATAATGAATGTTTGTAACTTGCTGTGTACACTTTCAATATAATGGTTTCTCACCACCAGAAACATATACAAGAATAGAGAAATGGCTCTATACTCACTTAAAATAAGCACCATTGTCATGGTTCCTGTTTGAGTGAATGTCTTCCATGTTCTTTAATTTCTGGTCAATATTAAAGTTTTGAATGGTTATGCACTAGGCAATCAACTGTTCGTCAAATTATTTTTCTGTCGCACATGATGTTCGATTGGATTAATGATGTATTTTTTGACTTATTTTTCAAGTATTTAGGATTCCAATATTTCTTTTTTTATATATATATAAGAAACGATATTTTATTAAATACTTAAAGGCTTTTAATTACAAGAAACGAACTAGTTATCCACTCACGACAAAAAGCTAAACAAGACTCGGAATGTGATCATATCAACAATACACAAAAGACCAATCTCTCAATAAATATGAGATTGAGACATCTACATGAGACCCAATCCAAGTAGATATTTGAATCTTGATCTTTTTCCACCACTCTTCACTAGTCTCTTCAATGTTGTCAAAAAGTCTTCTATTTCTCCCTAACCACACGGACCAACATGTGTCATGAACCACCCCTCTCCAAAAAATTTTGCCCCTCTTGCTAAGAAGATGTCCAAGATCCGTAGAGAAAAAATCTTGTGTTGATCTCGGCACCACCCAAACCAATCTGAATTCTTCCAAAGCTCTAGGATTCCAATATTTCTTGAAACATTATTTTAGTGACTTGTTTCAAAAGTTGACCAGTAGGAGAATTCAAAAGGAAGGATATTTCCTATCCTTTTCAAGTCGTTTTTACTTTTTATGGCCTTATTTTTTGGGTGCAATATATCCAAGTTTTCCTTGTAGTGGTAGTAATATTTTAAAGAGCCAGTTAGAATCTCATGTTGACTACATTTTTTTGTTTTCAACAATTCTTAATCATTGAATGGATGGATAATTACTGAAAATATATGAACTCTTGAAGGTTTTTTCTACACTTGTTAAATATTTGGTGCTTCTCTGATATTTTAAATGATGATGTTAGATGTGGCCTGATCTGATATCTAAGAGCAAAGAAGGTGGAGTGGATGTTATAGAGACTTATGTATTTTGGAATGGTCACGAGCCATTGAAGGGACAGGTACATCTAATCTTAAATTCTTTACAAAATTGTATTTGGTTCACTATTATCTAATAATTTGCTTATCTTTTTAGTATAATTTTGAAGGAAGATACGATATCGTCAAGTTTGTGAAGCAAGTGGGTTCCAGTGGACTTTATTTATTTCTTCGCATAGGCCCTTATGTTTGTGCAGAGTGGAATTTCGGGTTCGATTCTCTTTTTCTCGCTGATGCTATTGTGACTTCTCTTTATACTTCATTGATATGATAGAGCGTGGATTTTTGTACTTCCAACTATAATTGAAGTTTTCATGTGCGATAACTTTTCGGTTTTTCGGGACAAGTAATGTACTAAATAACTAATTTTTCATGTGGTGTTACACAGTGATCAATCAGTTTTCATGCTTGCTTGCAAATGCCTTTGTTAAAAATTTTCTGTTAGTTGATTCAACATTCAAATAATGTGTGCCTCTTTTCTAAGAAAATATGTCTATATTAGGCATCATGTTATATTTAGGAACAAAACTAGGTCTAGTAACTTTCTTGTTATTTTGAGAATTTCTTTTTGAAGATTTTAAAATTAATTGTAAAGCTATTTATTAAAACCTAATCGAATGTAAAATGTGCCAGAAAATGAATTTGCTAGTCACTATATTTTCTCGAGAAAATATGGATGCTCTGTTGATCATGTGTTGCCCAATCGACTCATCTTGAAAAAATAAGTCGGTGTATCTCGATTAAAACAACCACTCACATATCACTTATACATGTATAGAAGGTCGTCAAAGAGTCTCGAAGAAAAATAGAACTCAATGAAAACAATAAAAAAAATTTGGTGATTTGAAGCAACATGATTTGGAAGACGGTAAGTTGCAATAAGTTTGATTTCTAATGCTCTCTTCGACTCTTCGAGAAATGCTTGTTGCCTTGAGTCTTAGTGTTGAGGGCTATGAAAATTGCTTTAGTTCTAAGCAATTTAAAAATAAAATAACCAATATAAGAATTAAAGATGAAGGAAAATTTTTGTTGTTAAAGGTTAATCTAATCCCGTTAGTCACCACTTCTTCTACTTGGGCAGAAGTCCACTGATAATACTTGTTTTCTACAATAAAAGAATTAACCAGCTTCACGACCTAATCTATGGACCAAGTGCACGAGAAAATGATGAGTCGCTGAGATGAGGATGCTAAGGTGGATGTGCAGAGATATTAGGATGTACAAGATAAGAAATGAGAAAATTAAAGGTAAAGTTGGGGTTACGTTCGTTGAAGAGAAACTTGGTGAGATGCGATTTAGATGGCAGTTGACATGTACTTAGGCAACCAACAAATTCCCTAGTTAGGCGATGCGAGACCATGACAAATACTCGTAAAAAAAGATTTGGTTAACAATGACAAAACAAGATAAAATTCATTTAAATATAGATGAGAATTTAGCAGTGGATAGAGCACAAGGACGTAGAAAGATCTATATAGCCGGCCCCACTTAGTGGGATTTGATTGTTGTTATTATCTACGGCTAAATGTGCCACATCCTAAATAGTGTCACTTTTCACCTTTAACTGAAGCTGAAGAAATAATTAGGTTTTGTTGTATATAAAGGATTTTAGAGATGATATTCTTGCCTTGGCAGTACCTTTTTTTATAGCTTCCATTCATGATGCTACTGTTATTATGCCATCACCTGGATAAGTTAGATAAACTTGTGATCTGAGTGTGCTTACTTCTTTTCCCCTTTTTATTCATTAATATTATTCTTTATATATATGTACGACTTCACCATATCGATCTGAATTATGTGTATTTATATATTTGTAGGGGCTTTCCTGTCTGGCTTCGCGATATTCCTGGGATTGAGTTTCGTACTGACAACATACCCTTTAAGGTACTGCAGTAGTTCGAGTTTTCTTCCTTCCTAAATAATATATTGTCGTACATGTTCAGCAAAGCTGGGTTAGGCATTTTTCCCTTTTATTATTGGCTTGGGCATAAAAAGTTCGAAGAAACTATCAGATCAGTATGGAAGAGAATTCTGTGCAAAGTTTGACCAGTCCATTTTAAAAATAGATTCTCATAATAGTCTTTATGGTTGAAAATAATGGATTTATTGTAGCATTTTTAGGCAATAAGAAGTTTCCTATAAGAAAATGTACCAATGTTGAGTTTCTCTGGCAATCACTTTGCCAGTGAACTACTAGTCCAAGTATAGTATATAATGGCATCCATCTTCTGTCTTGTCACTTCGGTGCTGTCCAGTTATCATCCCTAGGCGATTTTTTCAATAATATTCTAATGCCATGGATTCAAACAATCATATGCCATTTTTAGCCTTCAATCTTCCTTCAACAAACTTAAACAATCCCAAATTCTCCGAGTTAAAAATATTTATATTTGATGGATCTGCATCCAAGTTACAATTATCATTCAATTTTTTCATTTCTTTTCTAACATTGGTATTTGTGATGTTGAATACTTTTGGGCAAAGAAGATTATGGAACAACTAGAAGTTTATAAAGTGACCATGCTAGTTGGTGTTCAAGTGGAGTATGATCCATTTACCAAGAAATGTATCAAAGTTGAACTTAACAACAAATCGAGTTTTATTTTTAACTTATTTAATGTTTTTTTGTCTAATAAACGTTAGTTTTCAATTAAATTGTTGGCTATGTTCAATTTCTATTTTGGCTGCCATCACTGTGATTCAAAGCAAGCAGCAAGTGGCAGTGTATTGGTTCCAACACCCAACACCCCTTTGTTTTGTCTACATTGAAGATTTATGGCTCTAATAGTTTACTACCATGTAGAGAGTGGAGAATTTGGGAGAAGAGCATAACATTGATATTTTCTTTTGCATGGAGATGATGAAAGATTTAATTTTTACGTAGGAGAAACATAATTAAATAGGAATACATTAAATTAATTTGTTTCCGATAGATTTGATTATCTTCCAACAAATGCCATTCACATGAGAATGGATGCCTTGATTGATTTAGAATTTGATGCCACAGCTTTTTATTTAGAAACTTTTTGACTAGTGGACATTATTGTACCTATTTTTTTCTCTACATGAATTGTATTACCACCATCTTGTTTTTTTAAACTTTTGCTTGTGTCAGATGTTACTTTTTACTAGCTGCTGTTCTGTCTATTTTTGCATTTCATTTGTCTGTGAAACATTGTACTGGGTAGTGAAATCAATGCTTTTGCGAACATGTTCCAGGAAGAAATGCAGAGATTTGTCAAAAGAATAGTGGATTTGATGAGAGGGGAGTCGCTTTTCTCTTGGCAAGGTGGTCCAATAATTATGTTGCAGGTAAAAAAAACTTTGTACATTCAAATATAGACAGTAAAACTTTTACATGTTTAATCATTTAAAAAAAATAAAAAATTGAAGCCTTTAACAGTGACACCTTTGTTTCTGTGAACGCAGATTGAAAACGAATATGGAAACATGGAAAGCTCTTATGGTCCTAAAGGAAAAGACTATATGACATGGGCTGCCAAAATGGCAGTGGGACTTGATGCTGGAGTTCCATGGGTTATGTGTAAGCAAGTTGATGCTCCAGAATACATTGTAATATTTTCTATTTGTGCTCAATTGTGTTTAACTGACCTTTGATTTGGTTTTCATTAGACAGAATTAAATGTGATCCATCAGATAGCAGTTGGCCTTTATAGGATGATTAACTTTAAATTTATCTCATTCTGTGATTTGGATCATTCTTTGTACTTAATGTCTGTATTTTATTTCCTGTATCAGATTGATACCTGCAATGGATACTATTGTGATGGCTACAAGCCCAACTCCAAAAAGAAACCAACTTTTTGGACGGAGAATTGGGTTGGATGGTATCATAGCCTCTACTTATGCAATTATTCTGGAAAATAATATAATATGTTCAATAATATATATGGCACACGTCGAAGACGATATCCAAATTTGTTTAGCTCTTATTATTTTGTTAACTATTAAAAGAGTAAAAGACAATTCAAAATGATCGAAGTTGGACACGATTAATCTAACAGTGGCTGAAGTAGGTCTATTACCAATCAAATATCTTTAAGAATTTTCTTTTCATTGTGTTTTATTGAATGTCGATATATAATATATGTTACCTTTGTTCCAATAATTTTTGTTAATCCCTGGAATTTTTATCAATACAGTAAGAAAAAATACAGGTTATAACTAATTTATTTCCACAAAATAGGAGTGAAATTCCAACTGTCTTCTGCTTCCAAAAAGTTGTAGAATAGTGTTGATTTTTTTAATAATAAAAATGGTGAGACAATGTAGAGCAGGAACAGGAACAACTATTGACTTTTTATTATTTTCAACTCTAGAGATAATTAGGGTACAATGCACATACTAACCTTTCTTAATTAGGGAAATAATTTTTTTTATGAAATTAAAAAATTCACAAAATATCTATATTTCTTATTTGACTACAATATTTCTTATTTCTCTATACTCCCTTCAAGATGGTGCATGAATATCTATCACACCCAACTTGCAAGTGAAGTCATCAAATCTTGGTATGAGAAGACCTTTTGTGAGCACATCAACAACTTGTTGTCCAAAAGTGACAAATGGCATATAGATGACTCCATTCCCTAACTTTTCTTTGATAAAATGTCTGTCAACGTCAATATATTTCATACAATCGCGTTGAACAAGATTATTTGCAATACTGCAACAATTTCATTGGAGTTGCCAGTTATAATTTTTGACTCTTCAAGTACCAACTTCAGCCACAATATCTTACAAACTCCATTAGCCATAACCTTAATTCAACTTTGGTACTATTTCTAGTAACAATATTTTGCTTCTTGCTTCTCCAAGCTACTAGGTTGCCCCAAAAGAAACATACAGTATCTAAAGTCAGATCCCGCCAAATCTGTATTTGATCCCGCCGAGTCAATTTGCATCTGTAATAACATCATTCTTTATGGAAAGATCTAAGGATGATGCATGATTCCAACGTTTTGTCTTTGGCTATTTTACTCTAGTTCAAGTGATTTTGTATGTCTGCCTTAGTACTTATCTATTTGTTTACTTTTCAAATAAAAGATCATTGTCAATATCCACGTGTTTTATAAACATGGGATAAGTTCAAGGATTAGGAGAACTATTTTATCTTTAGTTGTGGAGTTTGGAAGGAATCTTGTATTTATAAGGCACTTATTTGGAATAATACCATTTTTACAGCAAGACCGAGGTATTTTCTTTACAAGACTCAAATTCGCAATAAACCACCCCCTAACACAATCCATAACTCATGACCGTGACATAAGAGTTTGTGTTCTCTTCTAATAAAGCACCAAACCTTGAAAAGTGTAATAAACCTGAATACAAGAGTCTCTCTGTT
The DNA here is from genome assembly GCF_012295235.1 of Primulina huaijiensis. Classification (NCBI taxonomy): domain Eukaryota; kingdom Viridiplantae; phylum Streptophyta; class Magnoliopsida; order Lamiales; family Gesneriaceae; genus Primulina; species Primulina huaijiensis. Next base: position 20,238,926 of record NC_133314.1, read on the forward strand.
TGTGGAATTACTAATACAAAAGGTTCATCCTCAAATCATTAGCTTGAACATTATTTGTGTTGAAAGCTATTAATTTCTGTTCTCAAGGTATACAAGTTGGGGTGATCGACTCCCTCATCGCCCCGTTGAAGATGTTGCATTTGCTGTTGCTCGGTTTTTCCAACGTGGGGGAAGCTTTCAAAACTATTATATGGTATGTTAGATGCCGACTGTGTCTAGAAGCCATTGTTTGGTTCCATATACCCATATGTATCCATATATAAGCGGCAACAGCCATTAACCTTGGTGGTTAAATTAGTTAAAACTGATACAGTTGAACTTTCTACAGTTGTCATCTTGTTGAATAGCTGATTTGAAGTTTGTTGTTTCCCCATCCTTGCGCTTCCTTTTCTCATCAATCATTATAATTTATATCTGGCTAGATTATTTTCAATTCACAGTATAAGCAGAAGTCAGCAAGAAACAATTTTCCTGTTTTGTGGCTGCAGTACTTTGGTGGAACAAATTTTGGCCGAACTGCAGGAGGCCCAAATTATATCACTAGTTATGATTATGATGCACCACTTGATGAATACGGTAAGTTTTACATTTCCAAACTTTAACCTTTTGATAGTTATCCTCATCCCACCAAGAATTAGTTTCCAAGAGGTTTACACGAATGTCTTTTTCTTTTCTTTTCTTTTTTTGGTGTTAAAAGCTTAAAGTATGTTACTTGTTCAGGCCTTCTCAGCCAGCCTAAATGGGGACATCTAAAAGATCTGCATGCTGCACTAAAGCTTTGCGAGCCTGCTCTTGTTGCTGTTCACTCACCTCAGTATATCAAGTTGGGACCAAAGCAAGAGGTCCGTATGATGTTTAAAATTGTGTCAATTTCTAATACCCACAATCATTTAACTTTCGAATCACTCCAAACTATCACTTAATTTGCTCGAACTTTTTACTTTTAGTTACAAAGTACTTAAGGTTCCATTTTATGTCATTTGTCGTTTTGTCATACCCTCTAAGGTCATTCTAAAAACTTCTAGTAAATAAAATTGTGGCTGCCATTCAATGGTACATTTGTGGGTTTCTATTTTATCACCCAAATTAAAATGCAATTAAAAAATGTCAAGTTTTCATCTTGACGCGGTCTGCCTGCTGCTACTCAACATGCCATCATCTGTTAATAATTTCCCGGAAACACATTTCCGCATCCACCATACAATAATTTAGTTGTCTAATAAGTTAGAAAACACATTCAAGGATACATCAACTGTCTGAAATTTAAATTGTACACCAACCTAAAAGTGATAACTATATAATAGGTACAGAGTTGCATGGACAAACAATTTTTTTCCAAAACATCCAATAATGACATCGCCACTATCTCCGGCTATCCTCTCACTTCCTCTGATTACCCGTGTACTCTCTGTTTTCAATTATTGAAGTGTATAATTGGAGGAATCCTGAGCATAATGCATTCATAGTGTGTTGTTTACATAGACTAATATAGGTTTCTATGACACTATTTTCAGGCTCACATTTATCGTGATAATGGCCAGAGACATGCCCAAGTGCTCTGCATTTCTCTCAAACATTGACGAGCGTTCTTCAGTAACAGTGAAATTTTTGAATGAAAATTATACTTTACCTCCATGGTCAGTGAGCATATTGCCAGACTGCAGTAATATTGCTTTTAATACTGCTAAGGTATATCATTAATTCAGCATTATCACATGATGTAAAATTTCTAATTCTTTTAAATATGAGATGCATTTCTTAGCTGCATCACATTTTGGGTGATGGTTTCATTTAGTTCTTGATATCGCCATTCAGGTGAGGGGTGGTGGGGGATCTGTTATCTGATGCTCGTGAACTGCTTGAAAAAATACATGTAGCTTGGTAGGATGGTTTTAGTTTATACTGAGTGGTTATTTCAAGTGGTGAGGAAATAGAACAATGATTACTATTTTAGTAAGAAAATTATAACATCTTGTTAATGTTACTAGAAACTTCGAAGAAAGATTTCAAATCAGACGACTTCAAATCCATCGAACTTATTTGGGGTACTGTTATAGAAAGTTTTGTCTGTAAAAGATTATTGCTAAAATCTTGTCTTTAAGATCGAAAAAAGTAATACCCATCACAATAACAAAAACTCGAAGTGCTTTTATCGATGACAGACAAATCTAGGTTGTTGTAGCTGGTGGAGAAGTTGAGAATAAAAAAAAAAGTGAGTTTTTAAAGTCGACTTCAAGAAAACTTATGACAATGCGGATTTGAGTTTTTTGGAGTGTGTTTCGACTGTGTCATTCTCTATGCTTATTAATAGAAGGCCTAGGGGTAAATTTAAGGGTGAGAAAGGTCTTAAGCAATGTAATATGCTTTCCCAATATCTGTTTAATTTGGTAGTAGATGTGTTGGGCAGATTGATCGATACATCTAAGTCAATGAAGGTTATCCCGGGTCCGCAAGTAGGAAGAGATGGGATAGAGATTTCCAATATTCAATTTGCGGATGATACTTTGTTCTTTGTAAAGAATTATAGTCATTTACAATTCTTGGTGGAGACTTTTAATTCATTTTGTTAAATGTCGGGATTAAAGATAAATTTGAAAAAAGTGCCTTGTTGTGCCTTAACTCTGAAGAAGAAGAAGAAATGGAAAGGTTAGCTACTGAAATTGGATGTGGGAGGGAAACTTGGCTCATTATATATTTGGGGATTCATCTAGGCAGAAATCCGTTGAAAATCTCTTTTTGAGAATATGTTCTGTCTAAGATGTTGAAGAAGCTAGCGAATTGGAAGAAATCATTTTTGTTTAGAAGGGGTAAATTGACCTTGATCTTAGCACTACTGAATGCTTTCCAATGTACTTCATGTCTCTTTTTAGGATTCCACGGGGTATAACAGAGATTATGGAGAAGATTATGAGGGATTTTTATGGGATGGATCCGATGGAGATCTACATTGTCACTTGGTTGTGTGGGAACTTGTTTGTAAACCAAAAGAAATAGGGGGTGTGGGTATTGGGAACATTTGTCTGAGGAAGGGTGGTGGAGATTTTCTTCTGAGACGCAGCCGTTATGGAAGAAGGCTATAGTGAGCAAATACGTACAGGATTAACAAGATAATGGTTGGGATACGGGCCTAGCAAGAAATGTTACATTCAAAAGCTCATGGAAGTTTATTTCTAGAATCTATCTAGTTTTTCATCAGCCAGAGAGGGCAGTGGTAAAAGAGGGTAACAAAATCAGGGGCCTAGCAAGAAATGTTACATTCAGAAGCTCATGAAAGTTTATTTCTAGAATCTATCTGGTTTTTCATCAGCCAGTGAGGCCAATGGTAAAAGAGGGTAACATAATCAGGTTTTTAGAGGATGGTGGTGGGGGGATTCTTCTTTTAAGGATCTTTACACATTGTTATTTCGGATATTTTCGAGTCATAACATGCCTATTTCTCATTTTATTCAGTCAGACACTTCTTCCTTCTTATTTTATTTCTTAGGATTTGCATTTTCAGCGGGATTTGAGGGATGAGGAATTGAATGCTATTTGGTTTAACATGCCTATTTCTCATTTTATTCTATTTGGTTTATTTTTTGATGAATGCTTTCATTTTAAAGTAATAATATTAGATGAATATAGTTATCGCAGGTGTAAGACACTCGAAAGTACACTAGTGCCTTGGAGTTTGTCTCAAGGCGAGATGCACTAGAATTTAGAATTTTAGAATCTATATATTCAGAGAAAATTGTGTTGCATATCATCAAATTAAATATTTTCTTAATAATTGAAACGACAACCAAACAAATATAAATTAGTTTGTGTGTAAATATGAATGACTATTGCATGGAATTGCAATTCAAATGGAATTTACATCCCTAAATTTAAAGCACACAAAGTTGAACACTGGCCGAGCCACGCTGGAGCCATGTTCTTTTACCACTTTTTAAAAGCTCTTGTAAGGATAAAAACTTGTGACTTTCAGTTACGCATTGGAATACTGTGCTTTTAATTGTTGACATTTGACCAGGTTGGGGCACAAACTTCAATCAAGACATTTGGCTTTGATGTTAATCCTGACTTAATTGACATTGTGCCTTTGAGATTGATGACACCGTTTCACATTGCCTACATCTCAGAAACATGGAGTTCTGTTAATGAGCCAATTGGTGTCTGGGGTGACAGAAATTTTACATACCAAGGCATTCTGGAGCATTTGAATGTAACGAAAGATCAAACCGATTATCTGTGGTATACAACCAGGTGCATACTGAAGAGTAGGAACATATATAGGGCTGTAGAAGTTTGGCTTTCGCTAAGACTTGTTTAATTCATGAAACTCTTGTTCATTTCAAGGAAAAAACAAACTTGCACTTTTTTTGTAAAAGTAAAAAAAATATATCCCATAGTCGTGGCAGGGGGTTTGGCTTGATTCCTACTAGTTCATATATCAAAAACAAAAGGAGGAGAGAGACTAAGTTAAATGTTATTTTGTAAAGTAGACAAGGTGTGTAATCAGCTTGATTTCAGCTCAGAAGAAGCTTGATTGAGCTACACTAGAACTATAAATGTGCAACTTTTTTCGGGTTACTCAAACTGTATTACTACGTCCTAGAGTGATTTTCATATATGCATTCCCATCTTATTCTTTTAATGGTCAGTTTATCCTGATGTCAATTGTGTCTCTTAATGCCATGTAGAATTTATATTTCTGATGAAGAAATCTCATTTTGGGAAGAGAATCAAGTAACTCCAAGGCTTACTATCGACAGCATGCGGGATTTTGTGTATATATTTATCAACCGAAAATTTGCAGGTGCTCTCTCTCTTTCTCTCTCTCTCTGCGGGAGTTAAATGTGTGTAGGTTGTGCTTGTGACATGCGCATATTCATTAACTGCATCAATGTTCTGGATGCGGCAATTGGGAAATTAATTATGCAGTTGCCGACTGCTCTATTGGAATTTTTTGGCGAATTTGGCTGTTTATGAAAATGAGAACATAACACTGGAAACTGAAGAATGCATAGCAGCTTTTGATTCTTTTCCATTCGTGTATGATCACAATAACATATTATTTAATGCTGAAATTTGATTCTTGAAAACATTATAAGCATGTAATGAAACAACATTACCACATTTGTGTTTTGAATTCGAATGTCAGTTATTTCTTTCAATGCCATGCCACAAAGATGTGTTGCATATCACTAAAATGGCCTGAAATACTCTACTGATAGTGCCCTACTTAATATACCTCCGTAGTTTTTGAAAGATTGTGGAAAAATCTAAGCCTTTATCTCGGGCTTGATGTTTGCATTTAGGAACCTTTTTTAAGGCTCAAGACAAATAAGAGGATGAACAAATAGGGTTGTCATTCAGGTTAAATTATGAGTTCAAATTATCTTTAGTTAATTATAACCTGAAAAAATAGTGCTGTGTTCTTATTATTACATCCTCAAAAGAAACTGCTTCTTGTGCATCTAGGATGATATTCTTTTATTCATTGTTAATATATACATATTGATGAAAGTAAGTACTGTTATGTCATTTTCATCTTTCTTGAAAAAACTGCAGTTGCTGTTGTGTCGATTTGAAAATACGTTATAAATTTATATCTCGAATATTTTTTCCCTGTTTTCGGTGGCTCTGTTTAAATTCAACATATAACATCATTTCCTTCTTGCCATTTATTGGATTCTTTTTTCCTAAATCAAAGCTAGTGCAAAAGGTAAATGGAAAAAGGTTGATCATCCTGTTGACCTTGTTCAAGGATACAATGATATAGCATTGTTATCTCTAACCGTGGGGTTGCAGGTAATTTTTTGATAGCCCACCTTTTCTGAGCTTATTTGTGATCATATGTAACAGTTTAAGCTTTAATGTTAACTTGATGGAACGAAAATGGTTATCGTGTACCATCTACTAACTGCATATATCGCTAAAAATTGATGATAGAAATACTCCTGGAAAATAATTTATACCCAATCATAATACCACAAATGTTTATTCAAGTTTTATCTCTTTAATACTGACTAATAGTTGTCAAATTGTATAAATGGTTCTGTTAGATGCTTGATGACCATTTTCTTAAAGATCCAATTTTAAATCAAACGACGATCATCTTCTTGCTTCAGAATTATGGCGCCTTTCTTGAGAAGGACGGAGCAGGGTTTAGGGGCCAAATAAAGCTTACAGGGTGTAAAAATGGAGATCTTAATCTTACAGAATCAATGTGGACCTATCAGGTGCTACATTTTACTCCTTGATTTATGCTGCATGCAGCATTCGTGTAATTAAAAGCACAAAAAATTGTGCTGATCTGTACTGTTGAAGTTTGCTCAAAATTCAGCAAAGTCAAAATGACAGCTATAGATTTTAACCCCTACAAAACTTAAGATTTTATTTGTCTTTGACAACGTCTTGGTTCTATATTATGCCTTTTCAAGGTTTAGGAGTGTAGGAACGAGTATGAGATGAGGCTCATATTGGGTCAGCCTACGGCAGGAGTTGACTGATCTTCTTTAAGTTCATATTTTGAGGGATTATTTCAATGAAATCAAGTTCATACAAACTTCACTAAAAATTATAGGGGACCAGTTTTAAGAAACCACAGCATGCTACTTCTCCATATCTTTTTATGTCATCCTCAAGTTGTTTGAATCATCTGATGTGTCTCATCTTGTCCTGAGATGTTCGTTTCTTGGTTAGCAAAAAAGATTAACTTTCTTAAAGCCGGTGATCTCCAGCATAATTTGAACGAATTCATCATCATTAGACCAATATGAAGATGAAAAAATTAGTTTCATCAGGAGTAGTTTCAAGGTTCCAAAGAGAGATCAATATGAAGATGAAAGAATCGTGCAAACGAAGGATTGTGTGCAATACTGATGGTACTGTACATCAAAAGAAGATTTATGGCCATTTAGAAGATTTTGATAAAAAGTTTTATCCTCAGATTCATACATCAACTTTCATATCTATGTACAAAGACATCACTCAACTAACCTAATATGTTCATTCTTTTATACGTGAGTGATTGGGTCTTCAATTGATATATGTGAGAGATTGGATCTTCAATTGATTGAACTCTGAAGACATTCTTTAAATCTGAATTATGAAGTGAAGGGTTTTGGTATTGTAAGATCGTCTCTCTTCTGTATTGACCCTCATTTCTAGGTTCTAATGATGATCCAATATATTCTTTCTAGCCGTTAGATTAAGATTTTAAAAAAAAGAATCATCGGGAAAGCTGTCTTGTTTTTTTCCGAATGTTTGCTTGTGATCTCAGCTGATTGACAGCTCTAGTGGCCAAGACTTTTGTTCCAGAAGGAAGGCTTATTTTCTATGAGCTCTGTTCTGCTCTTGGCTGAGACACACATTCAACTTCCGTTAATTAAGATGCAGCCTTGAGTTCGCTCTGTCAGATATCTCTATAAAAGGATTCCTATGTGCTGGTCTTAAAAGTTTAAAGCATAATTGCGTAACTTACATGTTTAATTAAACATGTTGGTAATAAAATAAATTAGTTTGTTATTGTCAAAACAAATATATTACCGTTTCATTGACAAACAATTATTAAAGTAGGAAAAAGGATTCAGACTCCAGCAAGCTCCAAGAATAATTACATTATATGTTTATGATTTGTTTGTTATAGGTGCGAAACCCTTAACCCTTTCTGGAAAGAATGTAGCTTGTATTTGAGATGTTAGACTACGAGGAGATGAAGTTTTCTTGGATATGGAGGCCTGTCTATGTTCTGCTAGGATTTTCATTTCATGGAAGAAATGTGCTTGAGAGATTTAGTTTCTGAAAAGGCATATTCTGAAGTTTAAGGAAGCTTGGCTGGTAGTTTATATATAACTGCAGTAGGCCATTGTGAATTGAAGGAATCAACTGACTTGTATTTCGTTTAACCCACAATAAAGTGGAAATAGTGATTGGGTTAGATCAGTTGTTGATCATGAAAAATACCTCTGATTTATGTCTTTCCTTCAACTGTAGATTTGTTTCACAAAACTGGGAGAAGTAAAATGTCCAGCTAAATCGATAGCTGAGGCAGAATATATATCTACGGTAACAACAGTGATGCTAGAAATCTGCCTTAGGAAGTTGCTTGTTGATTTGGGACAAAAACAATCTAAGCTTGCTTCAAAAAATTGTCGTTATAAGCCAGCTGTTTCTCTAGCAAGAGATGCTGAAAATAATGGTGATGTAAGCATGATTTATTTCAATTTAGGAATAGATTGCGGATATTTGTCACTGAAGCATTGCCAAAAGGCAATTTTTGAGTTTTCAGTTTTACTGGAGTTTCAAGAAAAATACATCTGGGAGTGTGGAGATTGGAGTTTTTTGCTCAAAATTCAAGGGAGTCAAGCATTGGTTCTAGTTTTCAGCTCCTACCAAATTGAATACATGTTGGTCAAAATGCCTCTTAATCTTTGTGACTTCTTTTCAAAATGTTAGGCTGCAAGGACTCTATTATTTCTAGAACATTATAGATCTTATTTGAAACTTGTATTTTGTGGGTTTGTTTCACTGAATCAAATTTGTTCAACTTCATTAGAAAATCGTCTTTTCTTTAACAGAATTTAATGATAGGATGATCTCTTTTGGCCATGTATCCTGATGAGGAATAGTGGACATGAATAAAATTTTAGGAGTCACAATAAGGGTCTCATGGGGGATGGACAGTTTGAGGAACTGAACCTTAAATCCAACAAATGCAACTCATCACTGACACAAACTAATGGTAGAATTTAAAATGAATTATGCACTACGGTGTTGTAGGTAACGTGCGCCTTATATTAGGACCTTTGTCGTTGCAGTTTGTAAGAGGATGTTCTTATTATACATTTCATACAAACAAAAGCAGAAAAAAAAAAAAAAAACTTACTAGCATGCTTCAATCTAACTGCAGGTAGGGCTTAAGGGTGAATTTTTGAAAATCTACGCAAGTGATAAAAATGAAAGCATGGAATGGACTGAATTGCCAGATGATGTAACTCCAACCAGATTTTCCTGGTACAAGGTACCAATGCAAGAACAAACTTGAAATAAGTTCATTTCTTACATTTTCAAGTGATTTTTTGAAAAACAAATTATAAATTAGCGGCACACCAAATTATATTATCTGAAAATTCTGAATCTATGCCTCGAAGAACTTTTTTTGACTTTTAAGCTCAGCTAAATTTGTGCTTGATACTATTTGAATGAAAAACAAGGATCTCGACGTTACAGAATCTCAGCTTCCTGTTATCTCAACTAATTGACTGAAATGTCATTGGGCATAGAAATTAATATTGTTCATGCATTCTTGGGTCTGGTACGTGAAGAATCACGCCCTATCAACTCGAAATTTGAAGTGAAACATCTCTTTCGAGAGATTGTTGTGTGGGCTTGAGACTCTTTACTCAACGAAATTCCATCTTTGAAACACCCATCTCTTCTATCAATCAGAAGATGAAAATACGGATCTCAATATTTGGACAAACTTATAATCCAATCATATGCCATTTGAGATTTAATCAGGTGTCTGGTTGAGCTGTCATTAATTTGTTTATTTATCACTATGACCTTTAAAAAAAACATTGGCTCTTTCTAAGCATTTTTTGGGTATCAATATCAACTATTACAACAAACAGCCACACACCAAGTATAGAGAATCTGAAGATGATGGTGGTTCTCTCTCTATCTTCCGTATTGATGTTGGATCAGATGATGTATCAAATTCAGCCCTTTAATTGTTGAACAATAAAGCATATTGAGAAGATAATTGACGAATTCGAATTGTCTACCCCTTTTCATGTCAAGCAAAACAATCCCTTTCTATTCTCATCGAATGGAGACATTTTTTTTAATCTCAAAATGATAATATCTCAAAATTTTGATAATTTTCCATAATGGTTTCCATTGAAAAAATTTCTTCTCCTTGGAATATGTACTTTGACCTATCCTATAACATCTATTTTTAAGATTCTTGTAACTTTTTTTTTTGTCTGTTTATTTTTCATCATCCAGACGCATTTTGATACCCCTTCTGGGGTAGATCCTGTTGCTCTTGATTTGAGTAGTATGGGAAAGGGTCAAGTGTGGGTCAATGGTCACCACATAGGAAGATATTGGACTTTAAATGCCCCCAAGGATGGATGCCAAACTTGTGATTATCGAGGAGCCTATGATTCCGATAAGTGTGTAACAAACTGTGGGGATCCTACTCAATCTTGGTATTCTTCAAGGCAAACTTATTCATTAACTGATTCTTTGTTCAAAAGTTTTATCCAATAACTTGAAATGGACATTAATTCAATTTTGGGGGATTTTACAGGTACCATATACCAAGATCATGGCTGCAGGCATCAGACAATTTACTTGTCATCTTTGAGGAGACAGAAAAGAACCCATTTAAGATTTCTATCAAATCACATTTCACAGAAACCATTTGTGCTAAAATATCGGAGGATCATTATCCTCCTCTAAAGGTGTGGTCACATCCAAAGATCAGTAATGGAACAATTTCACTTCATTCTGCGGTACCTGAAATGCACTTGAAATGTGATTCTGGGAGAAAAATCTCCTCTATCGAGTTTGCAAGTTATGGAACACCACAAGGCAGCTGCCAGAAATTTTCAAGAGGTGACTGCCATGCACCAAATTCATTCTCGGTTGTGTCTCAGGTAAGTATTACTCTTCAATAAACTAAAGTTTGTAGTTACAGGACCGTTACCCAACTGAACAACTTGCTGGATGTCACTCGACACTTGGTGGGAAGAATTTTCTTCATATCTTGGTGGAATAACCAATGTGACTGATAAAAATATTAACCATAGAAGTAAGGCATCATTTGGTTTTTTATGAGTGAGAAATTTTCTTCAAGTCAAATTATTCTCACTGCATCTCGAATTTATGTTACATAATTTTCAAAACTAATTTTTCTCCATTTTCTCTTTTTTTGCCATCTGTTCATGTGCTAAATGGATGTTTGTGAACATAAACAAATTGGAAGACTTATCTTTCAAACAGCATCTCAATTTTCTCTTTAAAAAAAATTAATTGGAAGAGAAACAGGCACGTAGTTTTATACTAAGAATGTACCTTCCTGAATTTCTATTGTTGTTATCAGCTGTAAAGTTTGATAGTAGTCTTTCCTATGGGAAGAAAAAAATACCAACTCCTTGAAGACACGTGATTTTCAGAGTCAGTTTATTTGTTTACCCTCTAAACAAGATTGTTACCTCTCGTGGTCAAGTCAACAGCTGCCCTTCATGCTTTAAGCCATTCTTTTCCTTATTCTTTCCAGGCTTGTTTGGGAGAACAGAGTTGTTCCATTGGCATATCAAATGCGGTATTTGGAGGAGACCCGTGTCGTGGTGTTGTCAAGACTTTATCTGTGGAAATGAAATGCTCTCTTACATCCCCCATTGGTTCTGCACTAATTAAATGATAACCTCCAGTCCAAACCTTGTAGAGGTAAATAAGTTGCCATGCTGCAGGCAGTGCATGAGTTGGCCAAACCATGTAAAGGTAAATAAGTTGCTAGATTACCTTCATATTTATCAAGCCGTGCAGTTCGTACAAAATAATATCTATGATAGTGGATCCATTTGATATGTATGTGTGTGCTCCCGCGCATACGCAAGGTGTAGCAGATGTGCAGTCATTCTATTTCTAGCTTCTAACTTTGAATGAAATGACCAAAGGGAACATTCCAAAAATTGTTGCAATCCCCACAATTTTTCTGTTTCCCTGCCGTTCTCTCACAACCAATTAAAAAGATTCCTAGAACATTAAATTTGTCGTCTTTTTTTTTTATTCTGATTAATTTATTCTTATACATCCATTAAAATAAATCATAATTAATATTCAAAATATAACTTTCTAACAACTCAGAAGTCGTGAAAAGAGTATTTTACCAGAAACTCAAATGAATGTCAAAAATAAAATAAACAATTCAAATTAGATAGCATGATTAGTTGGTGTAAACTTAAGTTTGTGTGTGTGCGTGTGTGAGACATCTAAAAAAAATATCACTTGCTAGAAAATCATTATTATTTGAGTATATGAATAAAATAGCTAGACTGTTTTTGATAACATTATTGTCGTTTTTGCATTGAACAATAAAAGGTTAAAAGATGAGTTTATGGTAAATTTTGTTTTCCAATTACCATAAAGTGGAAGAAACGATCATGAGGGAACATTCACGTTTACAAATTGGATTAATCGCAAGTGTGACTACATCTTGTGCGTCCATTTTGCAACATATTATTTATCAAATTACAGTCATTATAATTGAAAAATAGATGAAATGGAGAATGTTTAATCTCTTTTAAAAAATGTCGAACATATAGTAGGATACGGTCGTTATAATTATGGTTGTCTAGTTTTAAATTTTGTTTTAATACTTATATTGTGTGTTGATAAAACTTTTCAAGGGTAAAAGAAGAGACTGAATTTGGGATCCCCAAAACGTCCTTAGTCCACTGATCATTATCCTTCGTGCACGTTTCTTGTTAACCATGTTATAGAAACATTTGGCCCTTCTGTACTCAGATTTTGTTGGAACACATGATTTAGTGAGCGTCAACAAACGTTGCTTGAGACACAATGGGCAAAGACCTCTCCCGTCTAATAATTGACATTCATCATTATAGTATTGCATGCAAGTGAGTAGACTGAAGTTTATATTGAAGGCATGGAAAATTGATGTAGATTCTTCCCAAACAGGAAGGAATTTTAATGTATGTTTGTTACACAGGTGATCTAAAAAGTTACAGTAACCTAACTTGGAAAACTTTTATAGTACTCTTCAAGAAAAAGAATGAAAATCTCTGTTGATCCAAACACTACAAACTTGAAGCAACTAAACAAAACTGCGGGTATGCATTCAGATACCAAGATTTCATACTAGCCGCTTGATTAATTTTGAGGCATCTATGATACTTTGGCTCCATTCCTGTTTCTCCAGCTCTAGTAATCTTGCCAGTACTCCAAAAGCATCGGAAAGTTTATCTTCTTCAACCGGAGTATTGCTCTTAAGGGCAAAAATGACTTCATTGACGTCTTCCTCAAGCTGTAGAGTATAGAGATTGCTAAATACCTGTAAAACACTCATACAAACAAAACAAAGTTAGAAGCACAAAAATATAATGCAGCCTAAAACGCCCAGTTCTAGGGAATTACATCCTATTACTTTTTTAATAAACCAAGAACTGTAAGCATGAGCATGAATATATCAGTCATCGGTACGTATATGTAACACTCAATACATCAAGAGAACCAGCACACACCATATTGAAACAAATATTAAGAATAAGAGGAATAGTTTATTATGAGGACCCTAAACATTATTTTATGTCTGGGCAGAATATTGGTAGGAGTAATTATAGGATCATCTTTTTCACTCACCTTTTTCAATCTTGAATATACTGGAACCTTAACAGCAGAGGACCTAGAAACCAAATTAACTATGAATAAGCCCTGCTCAGAAAGTGAATTTTTGGCAGTCAAAAGAAACGATTCCTCAACGAAATCTGCAGCAGGACAGGTTAAACCAGAGCTGCAAATGCAAGAGAGCAAGGAGTGAGTTATAAGAAACTAAACTTGAGTAGCGTTAAAATAAACAGTATATCATTTGCATCACCTCGAATCATCAGAGTCCACATCGACAATAAGTATGTCAATTCTGCAAGACTCTTTTCCTTCTTCATTCACTAACTTCTGGTTGAGAGCATCATTTTCGTCATTATTACACGTTGCCTCAGAATTTTCTATATCCCTGACGAACTTTATCCCATCGGCAATATGTACCTGGAAGAAAAACAAGGAAGCAAAAATAAAAGACGCAGGCAATTAAACTAAAAATACAAACATCATTCAATGAAGGGATAAATTAGTATCTCAGAAGGGAAAAAGAATTATAATGTTTCGACCGTAAGACAGACTAAATCTAAACTGCAAAATTATCATGCATAAACCTCTCCATTTTCAATACCCTAAACACTAAAATACAGAAATTATAATATCTTTTAAGCTGTTCAAAATAAAGTCGTACAATTTTTATTTTGTATTATATGGATATTTTTCATCAGATTTCAATAAAGCAAATTATAAAATTAAATATTTTAAAGTTTACCACCATAAAACCAAGATACATTTTCAGGATAAACAGCACTATGAGTAGAAAGTTTGAGCCGCATATCAAATAAAAATCAATGAGCAATTAGCAATGTGAACAGAAGCATGAACAATAAGGCTTCTTATTTTGACCATGAAATGCAAAAACAAGATCTTGTGATATAATAACATTTACTCATCTGAGAAAACTTGTAATATAGAAATTTTCTCCAGTTGCTGACAGGCTAATTAGAAATTACAAGGATGGAGCGATGCAAAAAGATTTGGGATGAACATTTAAGGTGGTTAAACACGTCTAAAACCAGCCATTACGGACAGTATTGAGCAAGTGGAAGAAAATACAACACATACATAAAAAATTAAAAGAAAAAAATACTAAAATCAGTTTGAGGTTGTTGGAATTCGACCGCTGATATGGATGAGGATTGAGGATGATATGGAAGAGGAATCTAATGCAACTTATCACACCAAGCAAATTATTATTTTGTATGCACATTTCAATCCATACTAAGTTGGAACTTGAGACGATTAATCTGAAAATACTTGAGCATCACCTTCAAATGTTGATCTTCTCTAAAACCAAAATAGTGTCCAGCAACATCTAATACCACAGGATCTAATTCGACAGCCTGTAAAGTTAAGAATGCTACCATGAGAAAAGGATAAAAGAATCAAATTTAAAGCGATAAAATCAGAACCCAGTTACACCTCAATCTCAAGAAATGGGAGGTTCTTCCGGAAAAACATTGGTAGTAATCCTGCTCCAAGACCAATGACGACTGTCTTGACCTGGGAAAGTTGAAAAAGGCACCATCAGTTATAAGAACCTTTTTGGAACACAGGACCAACCACAAGGATTGATGTCATCTCCGAGGAACATATCACAAAAAAGAAAGAAGGGGAAAAAAGAAAGAAAGAAAAAGAACAAAAAACAAGTTTCAGGCGAAACCCCTTTGAGGGACATATCGAATTTTTGAGGTAAAAATAGGATGCACAAGATCTTTGCATGTTAGCAATGCCACCCCATGCCCATAGCCCCGTATCATCCAGCTCATCATAAAAATAAAGGACAATAAATTATTTGGTGATAAATAGATAACAACGAATTTATGATATTCTACTCTAGAAAAGATTCCAGGTAATAAGATTTCCCCTTGGCCTCAAAACACCGAAAGCGGAAGAAGAAAAGATAACTGAAATTTTGGTTCTATCTCACCATGCTCCCGACTGACACAAGCCTTTCCAAATGTAAAGAAATCAACATTAATCCAGATATAATCCCATTGTGATACGAACTAGCCAAATAATTCTGATCAACATTCATTTCACTGCTTGATGCACTCTGCAGATGATCCAGCGTCACTGTAAAGAATCATCACCAAGTAAAACTTTTTCTGAAAACAACCATTCTCAAAAAGGAAACAATAGCAATTAAGTGCGGATTAGTTTTCCTTTCATTCCACATCTGACACTGTACAAAAACATCGTTCTCTTCAAAAATCGGATCAGGAGTTAGGTGCATAACAGATCCAGAATAATCTATTTATAGAAAGGGCCGAATAGGGACATTTTCTCTGATGCTGTGCATTAGTCACCAGAATCAAAGCAATCCATTCAAAACCAGAGATATGAAACAGGAATCCCAGCTTCAGGAGGAAAGTATTTGACCATTGAATGAAAATAAGTTAAAGAAATCATCGGTCAAATAATAATCATAATCATAGGCACAACCGCAACTCAAAAAAAGAAAAGAAACTCGTAAATTGAACCATGAGAAGACAATCAGATGCTAACCAAGCGACCCAGACAACTGAGAATCAAAATTTCTCTGCTTTCCTTTTTGCCTTGACTTGGAAGCTGCCCTGGCTGCCTTGACCTCTACTTTGTTTGACATATCATCTGGTACTACCGACAGAATAGCTTCAGATTGCACTAAACTCTCGGTTCGTTGAAATGTAAGGCGGCGGAAAATTAAGTCTTTAGATGGAAACCGACGTTGAATCTCATCATCAAGCTTGTTACAGATCACATCTTCCACAACAATTTGACCGGTCAATGCAGATGTAACCTGGAGAAAGAAATTAAGAACAAAAGCAAGAAAAAAGATGAGAATGCAAAAGATTTTCTGTGTACCAGTAATATTACATAGTCTCACAGAACACCACCGAGGAACTTTAATCTTCATTTGGTTTGCATGGAACAATCCACATGGGATGTTGCCGAGTTCAAGGTAGAGATGCCAAGGTTAAATTTTTTATGTGGTCCAACACATTCTTACAAGCACTCGGCACTTGATTTCTATCCGACACTCATAAACATCAAATCATAAAAAACCAACACCTTCAACAATTCCACATGCAAGTTGTAACCAAAACAGTTAAAAGCCATTGAATCCTGAACTGCTGGTAAAAGGTAACTTTCACAGTCCATAAACAGCAATTAAACAATCTTGTTAGGTTGTCGCACAGATGATGATTAAAACAATTATTATATTTTTTTTTATATAGGAAACTAAATTATATTTATTAATTGGAATCAATAATTACAGATAGCGGACAAGTGATGCGCACAGAAAGAAATAAAACAGACAAAAGCCCTGCACAAATCAACATATATAACTCCAATTTCTCACTAAGTCTGAAATCGAGAAGTTTTTAAACTCTACATGCTTCCCAATCTAGCTAGATGTCCGAATCTTAATCTTGTCTCAACACTTTTCAATCGACTCCTATAAGTTGTCAAAAATCTGTCTATCCACTCCAACCATACTGACCAACAAATACAATGAAAGTTCGGTTTGGTTTGTTCTATTTTTATAGTAAAGTTCGTTTGTTTTGGTTAGGCGAAAAAAAGTTCGGTTAATTCGATTTTAAAAAGTTCAGTTTGTTTTAACCGAATGTTCACCTTTATTATCGTCTAGCACGTGGCGGAGCTAGACCCAGGTACTTCTGAATCCCGGCTCCGCCCCTGGATCCTGAGACACCACCTTATTCCAGCACAGCATACACAATTCGGACACAGAGCACACGAAGGCTATTTCTTTTGCATCATCTCACAAGTAGGCAGCTTACCCAGCACCACGATCTACGAAAAGACTTGAACCTTTGGTGTGATCAGAACTTTCCAATAACATGAAAGAGAGGGGGAAAAAAGAAACCTATTGATCGGAAAGAAAGACTTGAAGAAAGATTTAACTGAGAAAACATTGAAGGATCCCCGTCCCAAACCCTGATATCATCGACCCCCTCAGCCAATCTGACCTCTCTAAAGATCGTAACAAAAAGCTCAACTCATCCACTTCCTCATCCCCCAAATCTCTCCGCAAATGCAAGTCCCAAGATAAAGAAGAGGAGGTAAAGTCCTCCACCCAAACACAATGAGAAATGGGTTTATTATGAGCAGACGATAGCTGAAAATAAAAAGATGAAAATCCTTAAAAGAAGAATCCCCCAACCACTTATCATCCCAAAACATGACCTTATTACCCCCTCAAGCCACTGCGCTCACAAACCGGTGAAAAGCCTGATAAATGCTCGAAATAAACTTCAAAGGACTTCTAAATGTACCATATTTTGCTAAACCTGTGTCCCAACCATTATCCTATAATCTGAAGTTGCTCACAATAACCTTATTCCATAACGGTTCCTCCTCAACAGACCACCTTCTCTACCATTTTCCCATAAGGATCTATTCCTCAGACAAATGTTTTCAATACTCAAACGGACTTTCTTTTTTTTCGGTTTACAGACTTGATCTCATGCAACCATATGACAAAGCACATCTCCATCAGCTTCATCCCAAAGAAAATCTCTCGTATTCCTCTCCATAAACTCCGCTACACCTCTTGGTACCCTAAAAAGAGACATGAAGTGCTTTGGTAGAGCATTCAACAATGCTAAAATCAGAGTTGATCTACCCCTTTAGACAAAAACTCTTTCTTCCAACTCGCTAACTTTTTTATCATCTTCAACAAAACAAATTTCCAAGATGAAATTTTCATCGAATTTCCACCCAGTGGATCCTTAAATATCTGATGGGGCAATTTTCCCTTCCACATCCAATTAAAATAATCATGTGATTAATAACAAGTCTAATGCCTCCAGGAAAATAAATTACTTACAAGATAGCCGAGCGTACAAAACGTCAAACATGAAGACTCATTTGAAGTAATAGGATCAACATCACAACCATAACATATTTTGCTAAATACCACATCAGGAGTGAGGTACTGCTGTCTAATCAAGAACATTTTATCTTGTAGCAAGCAGTTACCTTACTCTTTAATTTTCTTTCTTCCAAATTGATATAATGATAATAAGATAGCTCACATAAACAAAAGTGCATGTTAATGAAACGATATGATGTGATTTTAAACCTGGTGAACAATTTTTCGATGCTTGATTCCATCACCTGCAGCCATAAACCTGATCATGTCCATTTGACGAACTCTAGTCAGTAAAGATGAAAGGGTTCTCAAAAATTCAAGAAGGCATCACTTTCAACTCATCTCTGGCCAAAATAGCAAAAAACATTAGAAACAAAACAAAATGTGCATTGCAAGAATTACTCTTTTCCTCTTATTTTATACAAGTATTATACTTTAGGCATAGTATACAGTTTGTTGTACTGCCCTTAGTGGCATCTAACTCTTGTTCTTTACTCAAACGTGAAGCGAATAAAAATTGTCGGTAGGGAAGAATAACAGGATGTTTTCCCTGTGAGAAATGAAAAGATTAAAATGTGTATCTAATAAACATAGTAGAGGCCTTATAACATGCAGCAGCGATTGAGAACAATTCCAAGGTAAGATCCTGACGCAAAAGTAAAAGAAAAGTTCCAATCAGTAAGAAGTTGGCTACTTCTGTCTTCTATTTGCCATTATCCCAGTAACACCATTATTCAAGACACAATCCCACGATCCTTTAAAACAGAGGACTTTGTAATAAAGAAATTTATTGGAATAATACTGTACAAAGGCCTTCCCAAGAACCTCAAAAATTCAACTGCATTCATGGTAGTGTTATGCACAACAAAAGATTTGGGTTAATTCGTATCATATTCAAGTATAAAGATCCTATTTGGATACGCATTGTCCCATTTTCTAATAGATATTTACTTCTGAAATTTCCTCAGTCCAGTTACCATAAAGGATAAAAATTACAGATTCTAGGATCCTGTTAAAACAAATGCAATCCCATAATTTTCAATTAGATCATCTTATTTGTAAAAACCCTTCTTCGTGACACTCGAAATACATGGAAGAAAAAGATCAAGGCTTGTCAAGGCTGCTACCAACAGAATCACGGTTCAGTTCAATGGAAAATTGCAGGCGTTCATATATATCAAGTGACCGTATCTAATTCAATCATTAGTAAATAAAGACAAGTGCAAAAGAAATCAAATTGACAATAACATGTGCATGAAACGATCGTGTCAGCTGAGGAAGAGTAGAAATCCTTAAAATAAAACCCCATAAGAAAATTGAGTTTACAAAACTACAAGCTAGCATAACATATGAATAAAAAAAGATAAAAATAATATTTATGCCTAATGATGAATACAAAAAGATAAGATTGCAGAAGCATACGGGATTTGAACTCCATCAATATTTCCAGGCGACAGTTGCTTCACTAAAGGAGAAAGATCCATCTAAAACAAGAAAAAGCAAAATACAAGAAAGTGATACAGTTAAATTCAGACTAACAATGCCTAACAACAAAAAAAAAAAGGGAATTACCTGTATATCCTCCATGGAAGCACTAGCATGGCTAGAATCCAGTATAATCTAGCATTTAGCAATATTATTGTATCATTAAAGAATTAAAAATAACTACCAAGATGCATAAAGAGAACTCATACAGCTGACTATGAGAAGTACCATCAGCAAACGGGCAGCCTTCGAGCTCACAACAACGAGCCATTGCCCTTCTTCTGATGAGAATAGCCACTCATGAGCACGTGTCTAAAATATAAATTTTCGAGAAAGGTTTCATGAGCTTAGTATACAAGGTGCACACATATAATCAAGCATTTAAATGGATTCGGAAAAAACTAACTTTTGGAACAAGGAATACTCCAAAATTTAAAGAGAAAGGCACAGAGTCTCGCTGAGCATCAAGAAGCACGGCTCTGTAGGAGAAATAGGACACTCCAGGTTCACCTAAAGTTAGCTTTACCCTACGACCTGGATCAAGCTCCGCCAGATATCCTCTTGCCCCAAGCTTCAGGTCCTCTAGCGAATACAGTATATCAGAGCCACTAGAGTGTTCTGAGCGGAACTTTTTCTCCCTTTCAAGTGCCTCACTAAGGCCAGAAGCCTAAAATATGTAAAAGATTAAATCAATTTCCCTAACATAAATGCACCCAAACTCCAAGCGTATTCAACAAAAAGAGTATCACAATTTTATTTTATTTTTATAGGAAACAATATTATAATATATAATTAAAAGTTATTAATTACAAAAAGCACACAAGTGGTCCGCACAACAACAAAAAAACGCAGATCATATTAACAACACATATAACTCCAATCCCTTAATAAATCTGAAACCAAGAATGTCTTAAACTCTTTATGTTTCCCGATCCAGCTAGATGCAAGATAAATATCTATAAATCAGAATATTCCTCAATAAAACATGCAAGATAAATATCTATAAATCAGAATATCATTTCTAATGCTGATGAAAATTGCATTAATCAAGTGTAAATTATATAATATATAAATTTTAAAAAATCTTATCTCAATAAGGATTATTACATGATTAAAATACCCACTTTAGGGGCTGAGAAACACGTTCACTATCACCTTAAGACGCTAACTCTTCTCAGATTTCAAGACAGAGATACATAAATTACTCTACACTATTCGCAATTTTCTTGGTGGTTTGAGAAAAATTCTAGCGCGGGTAAGGAGCGACCAAGACTTTGAGTATCTTACTTCCATTATCTAAGCGATTGATTTTATTATGTTGAATTTTTAATTATGTCTAGCCGCTGCAGTTTTGTTTAGGACAGACAAGTTCTATGTCGAAGACTGATTAATAATTAATTTAATTCAGGTTTAATTCATTTTTATATAAATCATTAATTTTTTTATTAAAATGTTACCAACATTCCTACATTCGAACGAGCTTTTTACCGAGCCGGGCTTCGAGTAGCTCACGAGCAACGTGGTTCGTTTACATCCTTAGATACATGCAGTGCCAATCAGATCACACAATGTTTGTCAACACTCCGACAAAGACAGGATTTTTGTTATCATTGTTTATGTTGACGATATTGTTATTACTGGAAACCATGAAGAGGATATCATTAAGGCAAAACAGTTGCTCTCAAAAGAATTCGAGATGGACTTGGAGCATTTGAAATATTTCTTGGGAATGAAAATGTCATGATCAAAGCATAGAATCTGTATCTCTCAAAGTAAATATGTCTTGGGACTTTTTGAAAGAAACAGGGATATTGAGATGCAAGCATGTTGTCACTCTTATGGGCCCAAATATAAAAATTGAGAAGAAAGAGGATAGTCCAACAGATGACAAAGGACGATATCAGATGCTAGTAGGTAAACTAAAATATCTATCTCACACAAAACCTGATATTGGGTTTGTTGTAAGTGTCATAAGCCAGTTCATGAACAATCCAGGAGAAGAACATATGGATGTTGTCATTCGAGGTTGAAGTATCTAAAGGGATCTCCGGGAAATGAACTATGATTTTAGCAAAACCTCCTCAGGAAACATACAGTTATACAATGATGCTAATTGGACAGGATCTTCAATTGACAGACGATCCACATCCGGATATTGCTCATTTGTATGGGGTAATCTAGTGACAACAAACTGTTGTGACAAGAAGCAGTGTAGAAGCCGAGTTTGCCTCCTTGGCCAATGGAATTTGTGAACGCATTTAGATTCAGAGGTTGTTCACATAATTGAAATTAGGGGTCGCCAGACAGTGGAACTCAAGTGTGACAATCGAGCTGCAATAAGTATCACCAAGAATCCAGTTCATCTTGATCGAACTAAGCATATTGCATTCGTCTGTCATTCACAAGAAACTTTGCTACGTTCCTAGTCATTCACAAGTTGCAAACATCCTAACAAAAGCCCTATCTCGTCCTACATTCGAAGACTTGTTGTCTAAGTTGGGTATGATCAACATATACAACCCAACTTGAAGGGAATGTTGAATATCCAATAATTGATATGGATAGACTGTTTTGTTAAGATAAGATGTTATCGGATCATTTGTATTTTAAACTTTAAATTCATTAGATTGAGGTTATTTATTGATTTGTTTTCTTGTATATATGTGTAGCAGCTTTCCACAGTGTTTCAATGGAATAAAAACAGTACTTTAATTCCAGCACACATACATTCTCGTATATATCTTCATTATCTTTTCAAAGTAAATTACATCGCAATTGATTTGTATACCTATGAGGTGGAAAAATGATCTGTCGCGTTCTTATTTAAAAAAAAAATCTCCAACTAAATTGCCTCATTCTTTCGACGGAGGTTTTTAGGGTTAAAGGAAAAGGTAACAAATACTTGTACCTGATAACCATGACATATGATAGACGATTGATCTACGAATGCTGATATCTCAGAAATTGCAGAAATAGTATCTTTCTCAGCAATCACCATAAAAGTCTGCAGTTTAAGATTTCTAGATGACGACTCCTCACCAATTGCGAGAAGACTTATCTTCCACCCAAACCGATACTTAGGTAAAAGTAGATCTGAGAGATATTCATAATGCATCAAGTATAAAGTTTAACGACTTCAACAAAAGTGCATTTTCACAGTATGAAAGGAGCAAATATACAATAAGATACTAGCATTTCCCCAAAAGCAGCACTGACTTTCACCAGAATGTGCATGAGAGAGGGAGAATGGGGAGAATATAGCAGAATCTATATCTATATACCTATAAATATATGAGTTCTATTTGTGAGCTTACTATTATTACTTCTTGTTTTGCATTTTGACATAGTTGATGGGGTTATTTTCGTCATTGTCCATGTTAAGGTTAATATGATTTAATTCATTTTAGTAGTTATCACTCAATTGTATTTATGTTGGTAGAAATTAATGTCTTGTGCATTTATTTTTTGTTCATTTTGACATAGTGATGGGGTTATTTTGTCATTGTCCATGCGGTTAATAGGATTTAATTCATTTTAGTAGTTATCATTCAATTTTATTATGTTGGTAGAAATTGATGTCCTGTGCATTTATTTTTTGTTCATATGTTTGTTATATTCTTGTGATCTTTAGTATTACCTTTGTATTTTTTTTCACGTGTTTATTAAATTCTTGTGACCTTTAGTATTACCTTTGTATTCTTTTTCCACTTGTTTTATCATTATTCTTAGCTTTTTTTTATTGTTTTCTCTATGATTTATTTTTTTTCTTTGCGACATTCGTTTTTTGTTATTTTCACCCCATTTTTTCCTCTTTGTGGCATTTGTTTTTAGTCATTGTCCATGTTAAGTTAATAGGATTTAATTCACTTTAGTATTTATTATTCAATTGTATTTATGTTGGTAGAAATTGATGTCTTGTAGTATTTATTTTTGGTTCACGGGTTTATTATATTCTTGTGACTTTTAGTATTACCTTTTGTGTACTTAATTTAAGTACATTGTGGTTTGGGCCTTGGTAAAATCCATTACTCTATTAATGTATTTTTACTGTTTTTCTTTTATGAAATGGTATTTGGATGAAAAAGATCATTTCTGGTTTGATGGAATTGTTATTATGTCATAATCACGTTGATTGAAAAGTTTGTCATATGAACAAGTGATCATATATGTTTATGGTCATGATGCTATTTTATCTATTGTGTTTTGATCTGTTTAGATTGACAAATACTCTTAAACATGATGTTATTCAAACGATTTTAAACAATATCTAAATTTCATAATTATGTTTTGATCGTTAGTCAACCACGTGTAACGCACATGCACTTTCCTAGTATTACAAATATTCAAAGCTATCGCTCAATTAGATATATGGAAGAGGAACAATACCTAAAACATGAGATTCTGCTAAAGTGAGGCAAATAAATTTCCCTCCAACTTTTAAAAGCCTTCGCACCTGGTAGCACACAAATATAAACATATACATATAAATTGAACAAATCTACGATGGATGAAACATATATTGCTCAAATGTGTGATTTAGGAATATTTATGAATTGAACAAATTAAGCATTTGAACCAAAGATATATTGCTGAACTGATATGACGTAGGCATATACATTAAGATGAAAGTGTAGAACTCTAAAACTTTCATAGAGCTTACCTCTGATAGATAAAGATTCCCCAATTTGGACCCATGCTCCGGCTCCATCAAAGCATCCAATCCTCCCTTGTCGATAATGGCATCAAAGCTCTCGTTCGCAAACTGAATTGAAGTCAAAACTATTAGATGAAACTATGCAGGTATGAAAATAGAAGTGTGGAAAAAAAATACAATGAGCTATACACAATTGTCAAAGAAAACAATTACCCACGATACATCTAAATTATTGAGTAGATTCAAAGATTTGCAGCATAAATGGTTCTGCTGCATATTTTATCATAATACAAAGGGTATTGGACATGGAAGTTTATTGATAAAAGAGCAAGAAATGTAAAACATAATCTCATCCAATTTTATTTCCCAGCTTATTGACAACATCCATCCAGGAGGGTGTACGTGACTTTATTAGTTAAAAATTTTTGAGTCTGATGTTCAATTTACCTCAGTCTACCACTGGCCACAACTACTAGACTACGTTTGGTTACTAAAACCGGAGAAAGAAATTAAGCTGTTGTGGTCAAACCCACTATACAACATGCTTAATCAAACATCCAACCTCACACAAATTTCCATAAAGAAAACTCAAGATTCATCAAATCACCTGCATATTTGTCATATCCATGACGCGCCACTTCATCTCCGGCCGTTCTCTCACATTCCTTCGCAGCATATTCGATATAACCACCTTCGAGAAATCAATATTGGTTATATTTCTAAACCCCACATCGTATAAATGCTCAGAGAGCCTCGAGTTTCCACACCCGGGCACCAGTATGCTCATCTGTTCCGCCTCCACCCGAGGAAACTCTCTTTCGGATTCGGGCGGTAATGAAGATGGCAAAAGATGGGTTGTGATTAAGTTTTGGATTTGGGGCCATTCGGCATACCACTCGAAAGAGTCTTCGCTGCCTCGCACGGTGAAGAATTGGTCCCAATTCTCTTTGCTAGTAAAGTCATCGAGTGTTTTCAACAGCTCTTCTTGCTTTTGAACGCTGCTACTGGTGTTCGATTTTGGGGTCGTCTTCTTCACTTTCTTCCCCATTTTTCTCTGGCTATTTCTTGATTTCAAGAACGACACTCAGCTGGGTTTTTGGGCGCGGGAGCAACGCTAGCAGGGGAAAATGGGTCAAAAGGACTAGTGCGTGTGTGCTTTTTTTTTAAACGCAGGCCTAACTACTTGTTTTACATGTGCAATGCCCTCAAATATCAATTAAAAATACAAATTTTATAATAAAAATGATAATTATAAATTAAGAGGTTGATTATCTATATCTAATCTTTTTATTAAAGTCGAAATTTTTAACTTTATAAACATATTAATCATTTGCATTTCAATTTAAATATCTAGAGTAGATAAAACTTAAATGGAAAATCTGTATCTTATATAAAAAGAATTAAATCAACAATCGAAAAACAAAAATAATAATAATAATAATAATAATAATAATAATAATGTAATGCAATGATTATGGGACTGAAAATTATATTTTGCAAAAGTAAAATTAAATAACTTCAATTTCATTCTTATTGGTGTATTTATTTTATTAGTTTTTGAAATAGAGATTATTAACTTTTGCAAACTATATGACAATATTCACACCAATTCTGTAATATACTTTTAAGAGTATTTTTACCATTAATATTAAAGGTCATTTGGTTGAACCAGTATTATTTTATTTTTGATTTGAGGTAGGGTTTGTTAATGTGATACCTCTTGTACTACATGTTAAAAATTAAAGATTTTACAATAGACTTATATAACAATTTGAGTTAATCACTTTCGTAAAACAATGACGAATACGAATTAGTTCCTATAGGGATCCATTGTGAAATCACGTAGGCGCGTGCCCAGACTCGGGATGTGACAGTTACAACTTACAATTGGATCTCGAAATCAAGACATCGTCTGAAACTTAAGATGCACAATTAGCTATATGTTTCCTCATATATTCAGGAGGATTTTGTTCACCCTGGAAAGTTTGGAGGAATGTGAGTGAATAGACTTAAATGAGTGAACCGAGTCAATTCCTACTTGGCTAATAGAAGTAGTTCTTGTTTTTCTATTATCAAAGTAACAAGTCAAGTAGTTCTTCCAACTAAATCGGTATGCTGCATTGAGCTGCTGCAAATTCTTCAGGCTGTGAGTTGATGATAGTTGTCTCCACCAATTGCACAGCACTGTGACAGAAGCTACATATATGATACGAAGGGAACAGAGTAAAAATCCGTGTAAATTTGCTTGCTTTGGTGAGAGTTTTAATCATTGAAAGAACGGTTTCTACTTACATTGGAATTCCTAATATATATGAAGACTTTTATAATAAGCATGTCGATAATCATGCTAATCAAATCATGGATGTTACCCATAGCTATTAGGTTGGCTAAAATGCATGATATCAGGAGCACCAAAATCCACAGAACCAAGGGCCGCACTCATTCCAGAAGTAACCAAGTTGCTTGAATGGCTAGACTTGGATTCTAAACCATCTGCACTGAGTAAAATTGCTCCCGGAGTCATTACCATAGGATCATGCTCAGTATTATATTCATGGTTGATCTCAGTTCGAGGTGTAACAAATTGTTCATGATTTTCTTCAGCAACATGTATCCCTGTTATCAACGGGCTCCTAAGCACTGGTTTCTTAGTTCCAAATGCACCACAAGATTAAAATCCAGGTGCAGTTTTCCAATCAACAGGTGGCCAACTTGAATTGATGACAGGTTTACCCTTGAACATTGAATAGTTTTGTTCAACTTTCTGTGGTAGACAATTTTCTAACAGCTTAGAATCGCTCTCCAATGAAGAACTGTCGGTTTGAAAGGACCAGCAAGCTTCATCCACGGGGAGATTAGGTTCCTTCTGGCTGTTTAAAATAAAAAATTCTGTTTGCTCCTCATCTTCACCTGAGCCAGTCATGGTAGTGACCATTAGAAGAAAATTAGCGAAGTGCAAGTCAGTAGTTCCACTGTAGAGTAAGCGAGAAAACTCCATGAATGTTGCGTGCAAATCAGATCCCTGCCAGCAGGATAAGAGACTGTCATGAACTGACATTGATGAGGGCCTTGTTAGATCAGTTTCTTAGGCCCATGTTAATAATGACATTAGTGGCTAAAATCCAATATGAACTAGCTATCATAGTCAGGATCGGATAAGCATTAAATACCTGCAAAAGGCAGTTACACGCATATCGTTTCTTAGATGTAATCTTGCATCTTTTTATAGCATTCTGATAGAACAACTCTTTGACCACAACAATCTTCAGGTGCGTAATATTCTCAAAACCAGACTGAGCTGATAATATCTGTCAGTATGCACATTAAAGACGTAGCGCTGCACGTAAGGGTGAATCCCATTCACCAGGGAAAAAATGAAGCTACTGTCTGCTGGACCATAATAAATTGCTCCGCGAGGAACAATCTGTCAAAGAAATAAAACGAGACTGCAATAGTTGAAGTTACATCAAAACAATTTGCACTAGTATGTTTAGTCCTCCCACAAATAGATTGTGCCAGACTAGATACCTTTGATTAATTTTAAATAAATCCATCACTTGGCAGCAAAAACTGAGCAGTCGAGAGGTGGTTGCCTGTTGGCTAAAACATTATAGACGCATCTATTTAATTCTTAAAGTGAAATAATTGGTTTCATATGAGTGGGAACAGTCACTTGTAATAACAGTTCATTGCCTCCTCAGCAAATCAGACAACATTATTGTGTGATTTATGGTTGGACATCGGACAGAGGCTTGTATACATGTTAAAACTACTTCAACTAGTTGGTTTTTGAAAGTTGGTGGAAACAAACAGCTACGGCGCCAGATGTTCACAGGAATTGACAAATGCCACCTTAATTTCTTATTCGAAAATGATCAAGTACAGTAAGAATTTGATTCAGTAAGGAATCAGAATGTATAACGAACAGGTACGTCTAACCAGATAAAACCTGAGTTTCCCAAAAAAAAACAGCAAATTGGAGAGGGAGACGTAGAGCCTACTCTATTTTTCATAGTAAAAATGTAGAGAAACAGGACTTCCAGGTGTTGTAGAGATATAATAGCCACACCCCAAAAAACTATAAGCTCGTCATTGACTGATGCTATCCTGGTGAAATGGACGAGCCGGTTCGGATGCTCCACCGGATCTGCTATCAAGATAATGAAGGGAATAAGAGCAGTGAGATATATCTCTGTAATATGGCTTCAGCTGTAACCTGCACACAAGGAAAGAAACTCGTGAATGGGCGCCGGAGGGGTGGCCGGCGTGGCCTGTCCGATGCTTAAGTCAGTGTATGACTCAACAAAAGACCAATGTAACCAAGTGATGGTTGTGATCTTGGTGTAAGAGTGTAGGCAATAAAAAAAATGAATGAATCCCCAAATGCAAAGAGAGCTCATGGTATTTATAGTATGAAAAGTAATGATGACCTCGTTCTTCGTGCTACCTACTAATTATAGTAGGGCGGCTACATTCTGACATGTCAAATCATACACTAGTCACATCCTGCCTGTCTGACTTTGTCAACCACTTGGATTAGTGTCAGAGATAGGACGGTCGCCCGCGTCCAATTCTTCTAGTGTACTCGAGTGCGGCGCTCATATCGAGGTGGCACGGTTAGAATGCCTACCGGGGGCTTATATAAGAGCCTGGGCGTCTGGTTGCCCGGGGAGTAGAGCCCGGGCTTGCACCTGCCTTGCTTCACAAGAATCCATCCTGCAAATTGACCCTGATTTTGGGAATCCATCTGATATCCCGGGTCATCCATGACCCGAGCTCTTACAGGGGTATCATCACACATCCCTTAAATAGTCGGGCTAGAGTCATACTCGCTGTCCCGATTAGTCATGCTTGGATTCCCAAAGAGATGATCAATCTGGTTTATAAAAGCATCGGGGGCTTCATGTCTCCCAGAGATGGGATGAGGAGCCGGAGTCTCGTGTCTCATGGACTTGAGATAAGATGTCGAGACCTCGTGTCTCCCGGGCTCGAAATGGTCGAGGTATGGAGCCCCGAGCCAGGGTACGGATCCCTGGACTTATAAATAACCAAGGTACGGAGCCTTGGGCCAGGGAACATGTCCCGGGACTTGGGAATGGTCGAGGTGCGGAGCCCCGAGCCAGGTTTGAGAACCCTGGGCTTATAAATAACCAAGGTGCGGAGCCTTGGGCCGGGGAACATGTCCCGGGACTTGGGAATGGTCGAGGTGCGAAGCCCCGAGCCAGGTTTGAGAACCCTGGGCTTATAAATAACCAAGGTGCGGAGCCTTGGGCCGGGGAACATGTCCCGGGACTTGGGAATGGTCGAGGTGCGGAGCCCCGAGCCAGGTTTGAGAACCCTGGGCTTATAAATAACCAAGGTGCGGAGCCTTGGGCCGGGGAACATGTCCCGGGACTTGGGAATGGTCGAGGTGCGAAGCCCCGAGCCAGGTTTGAGAACCCTGGGCTTATAAATAACCAAGGTGCGGAGCCTTGGGCCGGGGAACATGTCCCGGGACTTGGGAATGGTCGAGGTGCGGAGCCCCGAGCCAGAGTACGGAGCCCTGGACTTAGCAGATGGCCGAGGTACGAGTCCCCGGGCCAGGGTACGGAGCCCTGGACTTAAGATAAGGTGTCGGGGCCTCATATCTCCCGGACTTAGGATAATGTGCCATATCTCCCGGACTTTCAAGACTTTGCTTTTCCTGATGTATTAGTTTTATTAAAAACCAAATCACTAACCTGAAAATACTGAATCTGAATTCATTTCCGATAGAGTGAAACTTCTCTGGTTGAGCTAAATTAGGTGACTAATATAGTTGTATGCTACTGAGTACATAGCAAATTATCTTCATGCCAATCCGGGATAGCTGCTGAGCTTTGAGCCCATATGAATTCCACATATAAGATCTGAGTGCCGAGCTGGTCGGACTTGTATTTTTGCCAAGCAGAGTTGGGCTTATTTTTGAATGGAAACCATATCTACGTCTTGAGCTCAAATTCCCACATACGGCGCCAATGATGCTATCCTGGTGAAATGGACGAGCCGGTTCGGATGCTCCACCGGATCTGCTATCAAGATAATGAAGGGAATAAATGCAGTGAGATATATCTCTGTAATATGGCATCAGCTGTAACCTGCACACAAGGAAAGAAACTCGTGAATGGGCGCCGGAGGGGTGTCCGGCGTGGCCTGTCCGATGCTTAAGTCAGTGTATGACTCAACAAAAGACCAATGTAACCAAGTGATGGTTGTGATATTGGTGTAAGAGTGTAGGCAATAAAAAAAATGAATGAATCCCCAAATGCAAAGAGAGCACCTGGTATTTATAGTATGAGAAGTAATGATGACCTCGTTCTTCGTGCTACCTACTAATTATAGTAGGGCGGCTACATTCTGACATGTCAAATCATACACTAGTCACATCCTGCCTGTCTGACTTTGTCAACCACTTGGATTGGTGTCAGAGATAGGACGGTCGCCCGCGTCCAATTCTGCTAGTGTACTCGAGTGCGGCGCTCATATCGAGGTGGCACGGTAAGAATACCTACCGGGGGCTTATATAAGAGCCCGGACGTCTGGTTGCCCGGGGAGTAGAGCCCGGGCTTGCACCTGTCCGGCTTCAGAAGAATCCATCCTGCAAATTGACCCTAATTTGAGAATCCATCTGATATCCCGAGTCATCTATGACCCGAGCTCTTACAGGGGTATCATCATTGACATTTATTGAGGTTCATCCACAAAATCACAAAGGTAAAAATTAATTTTTGAGTCCTATTCTGTAAACCTCTGAAACCTCTGAAGTCACAGAAAAATAATGCATGGCTATTAGTTTTATCATATCGTATAATATTCATAATAATAAATAATTATTATTATTATATTAAATATAAAATTGTAGTAAATATTTGTTGGGTTATGGGTTATAATAATTAATATTTATAATTATTATTAGATGTTACTTATAATTATAAAATATATTCAGTTGTCGATGTTTAACTTTATTTTTTAAAATAAATTTTTAATTGAAATCAATTTTTCTAAATTATAAATATAAAATAGTTTTATTTTTTAATATAAATTTAACATTTATGATAATTTTTATTTTTTGTTATTTTGATAATAAAATTATCTTATAATATCAAATATATCAAATAATTTAAGTTGTTTAAATAAGTTTATTTCAACACTTTAACAATTTATTTTTAAAATAAGATATTATAGTTTTATGAGTTCTTGAAATAGTTTTCGAGTTTCTAGAGTTTATAAGTTGTTTTAAATAAGTGTCAAACACCTTCTAAATTTTGATATCATGTGGTTATATTTTAAATTCAATTATATATATTAATATATTAAATTCTATTATATAAAACATACAATTTTAAAATTATAATGTTTATAATCATATTTTATTATATTTATTTTTTTTAATCTATTCAAGTCAGGATAATATTAGTTTAAAATAATCAATATGCAAATTTCGTTTTCTTGTGTGGAAAATTTAAAGAAAAATGTTTTTTTATATAAGAAAACAAATGCTGCAATGTCCAAAATATTTTTATGGTCGATTATGTTTACCTAGCTTGCATGAAATTTATCACGATTACAAAGAAATTAAAATAAATTTATAAAATAACAAAAATCTTTTTTAATATTATTATTTATTCTACATATTACCCTCTCCGTTAAAATATTCGATAAAAATTATAATCATTTAAAAACATTGTTACAGTATTCCATTTTATCCTCTTAATAATTTTAGATAGTAAAACTTGATCAAAATGACATTGAGTCGTAACTTTCAATGTTTTCATACTTTTTAAGACGTTTTCTTAATTATTTAGATTAAATTGAAATTTTTAATATTCACAATATTTGATTTCTAATTAATATCAAATTTTTAAATTTAATTTATTTGTGCAATAATAGTGTCGATTAAATTATACATAATCAAATTAGGAAAATAAAAAACCATTAAGATTTCATATGTTAAAATTAAATTTAAAAAATATCATACAAAATACTTGAAAAATATTATTTTTTATATCAAAAGTACTATTTATCATTCTAGATATGGACTGAATCGACCTATCTCATATATTTAGATCCATGATATCGTTTCACAATAGACGTAAAAGATAAAAACAGGATCTCATGATGACAATATTTATGATATCAAGTATGATATATTTTATCTTTTGAATAATTGATTTAGTTTTGAGTTAATACAAAATAAACAACTTTAAATAATTGATTTATTTAAGATTTGTTGTATTTGGAACTAGAGTGGGTCTCCGTCTCACGGATTTTAATCTGTGAGACGGGTCAACCCTACCCATATTCACAATAAAAAGTAATACTCTTAGCATAAAAAGTAATACTTTTTCGTGGATGACCCAAATAAGAGACTCGTCTCACAAATACGGCCCGTGAGACCGTCTCACACAAGTTTTTGCCTTGAAACTATGAAAAACTAAATCATACAACAACAAAAACTTACCCAAATGAAATAAACCTTCCATATACATATTTTTTCGATTCAATATTTTCCCTCGATAAAATTCGAACTCAATTAATTTCACATTCACTTAATTAATAATCGAAAAATAGTTTTATTCGTCACTTAATTCATTGGAATTATTTTATCATTTTAAATAGTTATATAACACTTTTTTCTAACGTACTTTTCACCATATTACACGTACACGATGGAGCGACTTAATTAGCAAAGAAGTGGGGGACCCGCTTGCGTTCAATCAAGGAGACAACTTGTGAATTTTTCACCAGATTAACCCGGCCCCGTATATTGCTTTTTTGCATGGCCTTTATGTTATACATTGTTTTATATCAATCACGATGCAATTGGAAATGACAGGAATATATATATATATAAATCGTGTAATTTTCCAATGCATTTCCAATTTCCAAGTCGAAGAACACGCATTTCATGGCTGGGAAAGTGTCCAAGAAGAAAAGGTTAGCATCATTCTGCCACCCTTTATCACATTTCCCCTCACTTTATTGTCCATTTATCTTTTACTAATAAATGAAAACTTGGTAAGATATATATTTTTTTTATAGATAATGTAGTTTCACTTATCAATCAAGATATATTATGATTTCCTATGGACGTGATAGTAAATAATATAAAATGCCGTGTAAATATCATTACCTTTTTGAAAATTTTGCAATGCTTTATCGTGTTTAATAAATGAGTATCACTCCAACAATTAGTCGATTAGCACAGAAGTTGATAGTATATCAATATTGTATATATATAAAATATGTAATAATTGTTAACTTTTTTCTTTATTATTGCTGATGGTAAAGTGAATTGAGTCAAGGTCTTCGTCTAACTAAGGGACGTTGATTTAAAAGCCATATGCTTTAGCAGGGTGTGGTCCATAGCAAACTGTCAAAAGCCAATACTAATATTTAATGTCTCCGTCGCTATATATTCTGGCTGTTTGCTAAAATCGATGCACCTAGCAAGTCAAGTTCATTGTGTTCTAGTTTCATCGAGTAAACATGTATGTGCCTTATGGTATCGCCCCGAGTGGCTTAAAAAAACAACATGAATCCCACGTAGAAGAATAATTGTGGATTTCGGATATATACTTGAGACAATACCTTAAGATTATATTGAACTCGATCAATTATTCATCTATATTCTTACTTTGACATCTCTCGTGTGCAATAATGAAGACGATTATTTCAGTGAACCACATGGTGGTGGCTAATCGTTAATTATACTTACTCCAATTTATTAAAATTAATTTTGATATGAATTATCAAACATTTTTATATTAAAAATATATAACATTACATAGACACTAGCTAATAAAAAGAAAAATGAGATCGAGGGTATTTCAACATTGAGGTCTAAATTTGTAAATGTTAAATGTAGAAGGACCGCTATGCAAAGAAAAAGAACTAGTCACATGACGCTGATATATAGTTTTGTCATTTCTAAGGATATCATGCAAGCCTTCTTCCATCAAGCTATGTGGTTTTGAGAGACTCCCATAATCCAAAATCTCCTTCCCACTAAATTATATCCTAAATTTTATTCTCACATCTTGTTATTTTCTTATATATTATTCAAATTGGCGATCCACTCGGTTAATGGATGTTGATCTTTTGGTTTACAATCTGGGGTGGATTATCTTGGCCGGTCACAGTTTTTTCATGGCAAAAACCAGCACAAAAAATCTTTTGCTTGTTTTGATGGTACTATTGACCACTTTTCCAGTTCTATTGGAGTCTACTTCGATTTCGAAGGGAAGAATTCTCCGGCAACATTCTGAAGCTGCAGGCAGCGACTCCTCCTCCATGATGATGAGGCTGCATCGAATGAAAACTAGTGTTCATCATAGAAAAGGTGAGCCGTCTCCTTCCAAGAAACAGACGGATCATGAGAATGCGGATCGAGGATTTCATTCTGCTGCACACGAAGTCCCGAGTGGTCCCAATCCCGAGTCGAATTAATCATTATCATAATCGGCAAGATTTAAATTGTGAGTATGGCTTTTGTGTACTCTATAGATTGTTAGATGTTCAAAATTGAATTGCATAGGCAGGCAGCTGAGCTAGGAGATGCCGAGATCAGTGAAAAGATCTCGGATTTATATTCGAAAAGATATCGATATATGTCATCGGCAGGCGAAAATTGTGGGGGAAACATGTACAACTAGATCATCTGTATCTCATGTAATGTGTCTCGTATTTGTACTATAGGATGGAGTTATGAGTTGCGTACATAGTGTAGTGTTAAATTAGTGAAAATTGTCCAGAAAATTGCTCTTTTGGCTGCGCTGATTCCCAACGCAAACTTTTGATGAATTTCATGTCAACTGATTGGGGGGGCTTCTTCACTTGGAGTCTTGCGTCTGTCGTGTAAACGCACGCACACATGGGACCTGACCAGCACAGTCCACAATTAAGAGGTAGGGGGCGAGGGGTTGCATGTGTTCGAAATCATACTAATTACTAGCTAGCTACCAGCTGGCACTAATTATATATTAAAAATAAATACGTGACGTAAAATAATACATTATATAAAATTTATACCAACATATATACTCACACATATTGGTAGCTGTGACAACATTTAAATCTGATACACACAACTTTTACAGTTAATTTATGTTAAACGGAATATTTCCCTACATAAACAACATATATATACACACAGAGACCCGTATGTTTGTGTTTATTATAATATATACTGCGTTTATTATATAAATAAGAATGTTGTTAATTTTAATTAATGAATTTAATTAAGCTGGTAGCTCCTTGGGGAAAATGACCTTAACAGCCCCAGCATAATATCGAACCAACATCCGATCTATAGCAGCATGAGGGACATTCAAGGGAGAAATATAATCGGACGCAACATACCGTGAGGTTCCTCCATTCGAAGACAATTTTCTCCTCACAGTTATGTGCAAATGATTCTCGTCTCACACTCTCACACGTGCGTTCCTTTTGTTCAAAATCCCTGCATTCGGGACTCTCAGTGTGAATATATGAGCCTTTGGGGTTTCCTCGGGGACAATTCTTGGAGCCGCCATCCAATTTTTTCGACTATAATTACTTTATTTTGGTTTAGAATTTTGTTTTATAAGACAGATACTTGAAATATTGATGTTTAAAGATATATATTTGTTTTTGTCATGATCAAGAATCTTGAAATAATTATGGGATTCTTATCGTGGCATGTAATATTTTAGCAAACATTAATGAGTTGTGAAACGGTTTCACGAATCTTTATCTGTGAGACGGGTTAGTCCTACCGATATTCACAATAAAAAGTAATACTCTTAGCATAAAAAATAATACTTTTTCATGGATGACCCAAATAAGAGATCCGTCTCACAAAATACGACTCGTGAGATCGTCTCACACAATTTTTTGCCAACATTAATATTAATATATGAGATGATGATGTATTTCACAAGTCACGATCAAATTAGTATTATCTTGATATTTATGTCACTACACTATAAATACAAAGAGAATATTTCGTCGATTTTTGGGGCACACAACAAGAAAAACGTGGATTAGAGACCGCCAAAATAGAGACTGATCGATTAACGACCGATTTGATTGGCATCAATAACGTTAGCGACCACATTTACGACGTTCTCTAAATTAGAAACCAATATATTTTTTTTGCGGTTTCTACTTTAGATACTGATCTTGAAATTGATTGAATGTCAAATTTGATAGGATTCTCACTTCTTGTCAAATTATTAAATAATTTGTGAGGTTTATTGGCATGCTCTTCATTATCATTTTGTGATTTTGTGGTGCTAAAGAGACGCTTGAATTTTGCTTTTAATGTTAGGTTATTTTGATATTGTAATAAATCAGGTATCAAGGTAAACTGTTTGGTTAATTGATTTTTTAATTTATTGATCGATTGTTATCTTTTT
Source organism: Primulina huaijiensis (assembly GCF_012295235.1). Lineage (NCBI taxonomy): Eukaryota > Viridiplantae > Streptophyta > Magnoliopsida > Lamiales > Gesneriaceae > Primulina > Primulina huaijiensis. Next base: position 20,275,755 of record NC_133314.1, read on the forward strand.
CAAATTTTGTTTTTTTTAAATTTATTTTATGTGTATATTTTAATCTTATTTTATGTTTATCTTAATCCACATAAAAGATTAAAAAAATTGCTCCGAAAACTGCTTTAGAAAACCATATACTTAATCCTTAATCGATAAACAAAATATTTTTGACAAATTAATTAACTATTTTTTAAAAAATAATAATTAACTATTTTTTAACACATGCATTGTGGAATATAGAAAAATAAGATAAGATCAAGTTAATAAAGATGATCTATAGCCGACAAATTTCTATGTCAGAAGTCTTGTTTCCTCGCTAGCACATTAAATAAAAATATTTTTCCAATTATTTTTTTACAGCTCACGTCGTGAAATTATATAATTCTTACCAAGAACAACACCAACAGCCAAAGAAAATCATGGTATATTTTATTTTATTATTGAGTTTTTTTAAAAAATATTTAATAATTAATATATTAATGTAATTAAGCATTTTCACTTGTAACACAGTGACATAAACTTTTTTGAGAAGTCTGTGTTTAATTATATGTGATAGCGATAAAACTCTCAACCCCTATATAATAAAAAATAAAATTATTAATCTATACAAAAAATAAATTAAAATAAATTTTAAAGATGATGAATTATTTAAAAATTAATTTAAAAAACAATTACAAATCATATGTTCTTAAAAATAAGATTGAAAGATTTAAAAATAAGACAGAACAATATTACACAAATACTCAAAGCTGAATATGTGGGAGATCATATAAATGCTTGATATTAATTAACAAATACTATTTAAAAAAATATTTTGAAATTAAAATTTATTTATCAAACTATTCAAATATGGGGGATAAATTAAATTGGGTAAATAAAATACCAAAGTACTAAAAAAACGTGAAGAGTCAGTAATCAAGTTTTATATGATTAAACGTGGTTTTCTTTTTAAGAAAATATTAAACGGCTTTAAGCGTGGAAATTTTTTTAAAATTTTTATTATAAAATTTATTATTTTAATTCAAACAATAGATAAAAACAATATTTAATAAATATAAAATTATAATTTTAATATTGTAAGTTTTGTTTTTTCGAAATGTTTAATATTGTAAGTAGACATGTTTTAGGTTTTAGTTTTGTAACTTGACAAAGTTTGATTTTCAACAGGTAATTTGTATTTTTTTTATTTGATTTTTTTTCCGAAACCACTAAATCCACATAATATTACTTATTTGATATCGATACTCTCCTACGCGATTCATGTAAAAAGAATAAAACTTATATTACATACATTAAAATACACATAAAAAAACCATTATCCTTTCTTTTTGAAGTATTAGTGATCGTTTTGCATTAATTGTTATTTATTTTTTATCCGATTAATTTTAATTTGAGTAATATAAGTTTAATTCTTGTCAGATATGTCACGTAGTGTGGGGACTCGGACGCTAATCATCTTCTTAATCGTCATTGGGATAATATGATCAATGTAATTAATCTGGGTCTAAATTCTTTTTTTTTTTAATATAGCGCGGAACGTAATGGAACTAATATAATATACATATCAGTATAAAAGTACAAGTCTTGTACAACATACATTCATCTAAATCTAAGGTTCAACAACTAATTATCAAGTGTTCAAACCCTATTTACATCGAAGTCCGTAGTCTCCACTCTAATCACGATCTCTCCTCATCTCTTTGACCCTGATCCTGTCCCACCTGTTGCCATGCACACATACAAATACGACAACAGCCGGATAATTCCGGTGAAAAATACATCCCAGTATAAATCAACAAAACATGCAATCATATAATCGATACAAAAGCATGAAACAAATATCAATCACATGTATTAAATCTGAAAACATAAATCGATATAAAACTGTAAATAACTCGTGACTCTACAGCTCAGACTAGACTCATTCCTAGTCTAGGGATCCCGGTTTCCAGACGTTGGCATACTATATCGAATCTCAGTAATAGAAGTAAATCCACTCCTAATCAAACATCGATATAAACCAAACATCTAGTGTCTTGACCTATCCGTCAAAGACTTTGGCACCTCCGCCAATAACTCCTCTGTGACAATGTGCAATGGGCCAGTGACTACTCTATCACAGTCTGGCACCTCTGTCACAAGACCAATCGTCTAATCACGCTTTCTATAAATCAATAGAACAAGCATATCAATTCAAATCAATGCATATAATAACAATAAGTATGTGGTTTAGGGAAACTCAAGTTATATCTAACTCGAGTCATTCTCCCGGGTTCGACATTGACTTATACCTTTCTTTCGTAGTCTCGGTCTGAAGCAATATAAGTGCTGAACTCAAGACTGTCTCTGTAAATCTGAAATGACATATCGAGAATAGCAATATCAACATTCCATTCACAATTCAATACCGAATCTGATCAATCTGAATTTAATTCAAATCAACGGCATAACGGCACAATCACGATATCCCCGTCAATACAATAGCAACATATATCAATTACAAACCATAACCCATATCCGTTACAATCTGTAATCAATCCATAATCCAAATCTGTTCAATTTCAATCGATAAAATTAGAAAATCATAACAATTCCAAAATCAACTTGTTCTTCGATCTGACTTCGATTCTACGATCTCTAGTATTCCCAGAACACATAATAATGATCAAATAATAATTCCTCCAATATCATAATTTTTGAATCATGATAAAACATAATAAAACTTACGTCCTTTTGAAGCTATTGACGAGAGGATCACAGAGCTATGCTCAGATCGAAAATCTGAAGGCCGGATCTTTCAAAATCACAATTCTAGTATATGAAGAACTTGAAGGGATTCTATGGAAATTTTGCTCGGTTGTTGCTGTTGAAAGTATGAAAGAATGAAAGCAATTATATATCCAATTACATGGTGGAGACAAGTGTCTCACTCAATCCATAATTGCACTTTAGCCCCTGAAATCTTCACTATTTGCAATTTGGTCCTCAATAATTCTTTTTAATTCCATTTCAATCCTAATTAATTACAAAAACCATGGAATCTAATTCATCATTCCAAAATTCGTAAATTAAATAATTTCGGATTAAAATGATATAATCTCGGGCCTTACAATTCTCCCCCTCTGAGACATGATTTCGTCCTCGAAATCTCAAGCAATCATAACACAGGCAATCCAACCAGAAATAACACAAACTGAATTAGTAAACTCACATCAGTGGAATAACTCTGGGAATTCCTGTCTCATATCTGATTCAGTCTCCCAAGTAGCTTCTTCAATGCCATGACGAGTCCACTGGACTTTTACAAGTGGGAGGGTCTTCGTTCTGAGTTGCTTTTCTTTACGATCAATAATTTGAACCGATTTCTCAATATAACTCAGAGACTCGTCAAGCTCAGCCTCGTCTGGCTGGATAATATGGGAATCATCGGGGAGATATTTCCGTAACATAGATATATGAAAGACATCATGTATTCCAGATAGAGAAGGCGGTAATGCAAGTCGATAGGCACGATCTCCTATCTTCTCGAGAATCTCATACGGCCCAATATATCGTGGAGACAGCTTCCTTTTTTGCCAAATCTGACAACTCCTCTGAAAGGTGAAATCTTCAGGAATACTCGGTCTCCTGCCTCAAATACCAACGGTCTCCGTCGAGCATTGGCATATTTGGCCTGTCTGTCTTGAGCAGTCTTCATTCTCTTCTGAATCAGTTTCACTTTCTCAGTCATATCTCTGATCATATCAGGTCCAATCTCAGGTACCTCAGAGACATCGTCCCAATACAAAGGGGATCTGCATTTCTTGCCGTACAATGCTTCAAACGGTGCCATCTCAATACTCGTCTGATAGCTGTTGTTGTACGAAAACTCACAAAGTGGCAATGCATCTTGCCAACTAGTGCTAAAATCAAGCACTACGGCTCTCAGCATATCTTCCAATGTCTGGATAGTCCGCTCTGACTGTCCGTCAGTCTGTGGATGATATGCGGTACTCAGATGTAACTTCGTACCTAGAGCCTGCTGCAAACTCTGCCAAAAGTGCGAAGTGAACCGAGGATCACGGTCTGATACAATCGACTTCGGCACTCCGTGCAATCTGACCACTTCTCTGACATAGATCTCAGCCATCTGGTCATACCTGTATGTCATCTGATACGGAATAAAGCATGCTGATTTGGTCAATCGGTCAATCACGACCCAAATCGCATCACAACCTCGGGAGGATCGCGGTAACTGCGTCACAAAATCCATGGAAATGTGATCCCATTTCCATTCAGGAATAGACAAGCTGTGCAGTAGACCTCCTGGTTTCTTTCTTTCTGCTTTTACCTGTTGGCAATTCAGACACTTTGACACACACTCTGTGACATCAGATTTCATCTGTTTCCACCAAAACTGTGCCTTTAAATCATTGTACATCTTTCTGCCACCAGGATGAATGCTAAATCGACTGCTGTGCGCTTCTGACAATATCCGATGTCTCAAATCTGGAACATCTGGCACAACAATACGATTATTCACATACAGTACATCATCACGTACCTGATATTCTGATCGATGACCTGATCTGACCATCTCAATCGATTTCTGCACATTCTGATCCACTTCCTGAGCCGCTTTAATTCTCAACATCAGCTCTGGTTCAACTTGAATAGCATACAATCTCAGAGGCTGACAATCTGTTTCAAATGCTAATCCAGACAAACAGCATTCTTCTATCAAATTTGAAACACCTATTGTCGATAAGGATAAAGAACATACCTTACGACTCAGTGCATCAGCTGCTGCATTAGACTTTCCCGGATAGTACTTGATTTCACAATCGAAATCTTTCAGCAAATCAAGCCATCTTCTTTGCCTCATATTCAGTTCTGATTGTGAAAACAGATATTTCAAGCTTTTGTGATCAGAATAGATCTCAAATTTCTCACCGTAGAGGTAGTGTCGCCATATCTTCAATGCAAATACAATGGCCGCCAATTCAAGATCATGAATTGGGTAGCGAGTTTCATGTGGCTTCAACTGTCTCGAAGCATAGGCAATGACATGGCCTCGCTGCATCAAAACACAACCCAAACCTCTGTGAGAAGCGTCACAATATACAACAAATCCACCAGTACCTGAGGGGATAGTCAGTATCGGTGCACTGGTCAATCTTTTCTTCAATTCCAGAAAACTGGACTCACAGTCTTCTGACCACACAAACGGAGCATTCTTCTGAGTTAACTGAGTAATCGGTTTGGCAATGCTCGAGAAATCTTTAATAAACCGACGGTAATATCCTGCCAAACCCATAAAACTGCGAATCTCTGGCACTGATGTCGGTCTCGGCCAAGAAATCACAGCCTCAACCTTGCTGGGATCAACTGATATACCATCTCCGGATATGATATGACCCAGAAATACTACCTGTCTCAACCAGAACTCACATTTTGACAGTTTAGCATACAATTTCTCAGTTCTCAGAATTTTCAACACAGTTCTCAAATGTTCTGCATGCTCAATCATATTCTTGGAGTAAATCAGAATATCATCAATGAATATAATCACAAAATCATCGAGATACTTCTGAAACACACGGTTCATTAATCCCATAAATACAGCCGGTGCATTCGTCAAACCAAACGGCATGACAATAAACTCGTAATGTCCATACCTGGTTCTGAATGCTGTTTTTGAGATATCGGAATCCCTGACTCTCAGCTGATGGTATCCAGATCTCAAATCAATCTTGGAATATACAGAAGAACCCTGCAACTGATCAAATAAATCATCAATACGAGGCAAAGGATATTTATTCTTTACCGTAGCCTTGTTCAGTTGTCGATAGTCAATGCAAAGTCTCATAGAACCGTCTTTCTTCCTCACAAATAATACTGGAGCACCCCAAGGAGATACACTCGGTCTGATGTAACCCTTGGCCAGTAAGTCCTCCAACTGTTCTTTCAACTCTTTCAACTCAATCGGTGCCATTCTGTACGGAGCTCTGGAAATCGGAACTGTACCTGGCATCAACTCAATGCTGAAGTCTATCTCTCGAATCGGAGGCAAACCAGGAATCTCATCTGGGAAGACATCAGCAAACTCGCAAACCACTGGCAAATCCGCCAATGATGGACTCGATTTCAGTAAATCAACTGAATAGACAAGGAATCCATCCGCTCTTTTCTGCAATAATCGAGTCATATTCATAGCAGATATCAAAGGAATTCGGGCTCGAGAACCCTTACCGTAAAATTTCCATTCCTCAGCCATCTCAGGTCTGAATCGTACAATCTTGTGGAAACAATCAACTGTAGCTCTGTACTTGGTCAGCATATCAATACCGATAATACAGTCAAAATCAGACAACCCAAGTACAATACAGTCTAGCTCAATCTCATGTCCGTCATACTGTAGCACACAAGATCTAACCGAAGTCACGGATATCAAACCTTTCCCCAAAGGAGAAGAAACAGATACTACAGTAGATAGGGACTCAACAGGCAATGCATGCATCAATGCAAATCTCTCAGAAATAAATGTATGCGATGCACCAGTATCAATCAATACATATGCAGGATAACCAGAAATAAAACAGTTACCTGCAACAACGTCATCAGGTGCGTCCTGTGCCTGCTCCTCAGTCAAAGCGAACACCCTGGCCTGCTGTCTAGGAGGCTGGCTCACTGTCTGGCTTCCTCCTGGCCTCTGATGTGACTGGGTAGATGGTGCTGGCTGGAAAGAATGAACAGCTGAGGGTCGTCTCCCTGTCTGAGCCACTGATCCAGATGACTCTGCTCCCTGGGATCCCTGAGAACCTCTCTGGGGACATACTCTAGCAAAATGTCCCTGCTGTCCGCAAATACGGCAACTGCCAAACACTCCTCGGCACTGCTCTGTGGAATGTCTCCCTCCACACGTGCTGCAATAAGGTCCTGTATAACTTTGGCTCTGACCAGTCTGTCTCGAGCCACTGGAACTGGAAGAACTGCTGCCAGACTTCTTAAACTGTCTTCCTCTGGCTTTCAAATAGTCCTTCTGTCTCATCAGACCAGCTTCTGCTCCCTTTGCTCTGTTCAGGGCATCAGCAAAGTTGTTCGGTCGTCCAGTGTTCACCAGTGTAAAGATTTCAGGATTCAGGCCATTGATGAACTGATCAGCAACAGCTTCGTCGTTCTCGGCCACATGTGGAGCAAATCGTAGTAGTGTAAAGAATTTAGACACATATTCCTCAATGTTCAACTGCCCTTGTCTCAGATTCGCAAACTCAGCACTTTATCCTTTCTGTATGACACAGGGAAAAATCTCTGATAGAATTCGGTTTTGAAGACATTCCAGGTAATAGGCGTACCTCGTTGCTCCAAGGCCCTCTTGGTCGTAATCCACCAGTTCTTAGCAACATCATGCAACTGGTGTCCTATCAGTTTCACTCTCCGCTCATCAGTGTAGTCCAAAGAGTCAAACAGCATCTCAATGTCATCTAACCAACTCTCGCAATCAACTGAAGTCTCAGTACCCTTCAGCGTCGGTGGATGGAACGACAGAAATCTCTTCAGCAAGGTTTCCATTGGTGTTGCTGTCACATCCATCGGATTTGCAGAGGTACAGCCATGTTCTGGGATTCTTCGAGGAGGCATACCTAATTATCAAAAGGATTAGTAACCCAATACAACAAATCTGTTTCAATTCAGTCTCACCTCCGATCATCTTACTGCTGATCAAGAATCGGTTCTGATTCATTCTCAATTAATACAGTTTACCAATCAAATCAGATAATCAGGTAAATATGTAATAATAAAAGCAGTAATCATGCTAGCAATCTAAAACAGGAAAGAAAACTCAATCTACCCCGCTCACTAGCTTCTATCTAAGGAACTTACTGCTCTGATACCAACTGTTGTGGGGACTCGGACGCTAATCATCTTCTTAATCGTCATTGGGATAATTGGATCAATGTAATTAATCTGGGTCTAAATTCTTTTTTTTTTTTAATATAGCGCGGAACATAATGGAATTAATCTAATATACATATCAGTATAAAAGTACAAGTCTTGTACAACATACATTCATCTAAATCTAAGGTTCAACAACTAATTATCAAGTGTTCAAACCCTATTTACATCGAAGTCCGTAGTCTCCACTCTAATCACGATCTCTCCTCATCTCTTTGACCCTGATCCTGTCCCACCTGTTGCCATGCACACATACAAACACGACAACAGCCGGATAATTCCGGTGAGAAATACATCCCAGTATAAATCAACAAAACATGCAATCATATAATCGATACAAAAGCATGAAACAAATATCAATCACATGTATTAAATCTGAAAACATAAATCGATATAAAACTGTAAATAACTCGTGACTCTATAGCTCAGACTAGACTCATTCCTAGTCTAGGGATCCCGGTTTCCAGACGTTGGCATACTATATCGAATCTCAGTAATAGAAGTAAATCCACTCCTAATCAAACATCGATATAAACCAAACATCTAGTGTCTTGACCTATCCGTCAAAGACTTTGGCACCTCCGCCAATAACTCCTCTGTGACAATGTGCAATGGGCCAGTGACTACTCTATCACAGTCTGGCACCTCTGTCACAAGACCAATCGTCTAATCACGCTTTCTATAAATCAATAGAACAAGCATATCAATTCAAATCAATGCATATAATAACAATAAGTATGTGGTTTAGGGAAACTCAAGTTATATCTAACTCGAGTCATTATCCCGGGTTCGACATTGACTTATACCTTTCTTTCGTAGTCTCGGTCTGAAGCAATATAAGTGCTGAACTCAAGACCGTCTCTATAAATCTGAAATGACATATCGAGAATAGCAATATCAACATTCCATTCACAATTCAATACCGAATCTGATCAATCTGAATTTAATTCAAATCAACGGCATAACGGCACAATCACGATATCCCCGTCAATACAATAGCAACATATATCAATTACAAACCATAACCCATATCCGTTACAATCTGTAATCAATCCATAATCCAAATCTGTTCAATTTCAATCGATAAAATTAGAAAATCATAACAATTCCAAAATCAACTTGTTCTTCGATCTGACTTCGATTCTACGATCTCTAGTATTCCCAGAACACATAATGATGATCAAATAATAATTACTCCAATATCATAATTTTTGAATCATGATAAAACATAATAAAACTTACGTCCTTTTGAAGCTATTGACGAGAGGATCACAGAGCTATGCTCAGATCGAAAATCTGAAGGCCGGATCTTTCAAAATCACAATTCTAGTATATGAAGAACTTGAAGGGATTCTATGGAAATTTTGCTCGGTTGTTGCTGTTGAAAGTATGAAAGAATGAAAGCAATTATATATCCAATTACATGGTGGAGACAAGTGTCTCACTCAATCCATAATTGCACTTTAGCCCCTGAAATCTTCACTATTTGTAATTTGGTCCTCAATAACTCTTTTTAATTCCATTTCAATCCTAATTAATTACAAAAACCATGGAATCTAATTCATCATTCCAAAATTCGTAAATTAAATAATTTCGGATTAAAATGATATAATCTCGGGCCTTACACGTAGGATAAAATCAATGTCAAATAAACCATGTTCGATAAATTTAATGGTTTTGGGCAAAAAGGGTTTAAGACAAAAAATCCAAGTTATTGTATGAAAATAAAATTTTAACAAATTACAAGATTAAAATACAAATAATAACTAAAATTGTAATTTTCCGTTAATAATTTCCTATAAATTTATAAAATTCAAGTAATCAAAGAAATTTCTTTAAAACCATTAGTGATTTGTTAATTAATATTAACGTCTCTTTATCAAGTTTTTTTTTAAAAAAAATTTAAATAAAAGAAATGTTTTTAAATATAAATTTATGTTTTCAGAACACTGGAAAATACCATTTTCAACCGATTTTAGAGAAAAAAAAATAGAATTTGAAGTGAATATCAAGCTAATCACTATGAATATAAAATACTTGATTTTCTGTGCACGTAGCGCTTCGAGTTGTCGGCGACTTTTCACAGCTGATCGCCATTGCTAGCTGGTCCACTCTCAGCGAGTGGCGAATTCACATTCAATACAAAGAGAGCTGATGGAAAGAGGGAAGGTGGTTGTGGAGAGGGTCGGTGGCAAATCAACGGTGACGCGATGCATTTCCAAGTACCCTCTCAAATTCATCATTCCCAACAAGGTCAATCTCGGGTTCCCTCTCTGATTCTCAGTTCTTGATTCTGCAAGCAACACGCGGGATTCTCACGTTCTTGATGTTTTCCACAGGTGGGACCCGCTCAAACAGATGCTGTCTGGATTTACACCATCACCTATGGCGGAGGCATCGTCTCTGTATGTTATCATTACATTCCTTGACATGGGTGTTTTGTATGAAGTTGCTTAATTGCTTGGTGTTCAAATAAGTAGGGTGATTCTATTGGGTGTGAGATTACGGTGGGGGATGGCTGTACGGCAGTTTTGACCACCCAATCTTCTACCAAGGTCTTGTGTTTTGCTGTCATTTCTTGAATACTAGAATCTATCTGTTAATGGGTTAAAGGTTAAATTTTGGCGATGGAGGTGTGGTTATTGAATACCATTTGCTGATTTTTTTTTAAAAAAAAACTTGAGTGTGCAGGTATACAAGTGTGTCGGATCCAAGTGTTCTGAACAAAAATTGGAGGTGAAACTTGTTTTTTTTTTTTTGTCAAGTATGAAATTTGGTCGAACCACTTGTTCTCACATTTGTGTATGATTTGCTTGGACTCATAATATTACACTTTGAGGTATAGGACGATTACGTTTTTAGTCCTTAATTTTATCCCTGAAACAGATTTCATCCTCATAATTATTACTTACGAGAGGACATGTATTTTCATGAGGGAGAGACCCGATATTCTTAGAAAATAGTGGACCGATGTTGTAATGCGAGAAACAAAATCCTTTTGGGATATACAGAAAAGACTAAAAATTGCAACTGCCACACCCAATTTTAGGAAGATAAACTCATTTGTGAGCATATGGGGTTGTTTCTTTGGATTTTGACAGAAGTTGGTGGCAAAGGCGATGTCTGTTAAAAAAATGTGAAATGCTCAGGGACTATTCTGTGAGCTACACACGGGGGACATGGATTTGTTTTGGGTGAAATCAGGAACTAAAAATGTTATCATCTCGAATGAGAGGAAAATGATATTTAGGCATTTTTATGCTAGTTTTTATTTCAGGTCACAAGGTGCCCTTTGGCCCTTTGGTGAGTACATCGTTACTTTATATATGTTTTCACTTTTGCCATTGTGTATGTCACTTTAAACAAACAGAAGTTAATCTATGCCATGCAGTAGGCTAGTATTGGGCAGGACGCTCTTCTTGCTGTAATTCCAGACCCAGTCACGTGCTTTTCCACTGCAAAGTATTCTCAATTGCAAATTTTCAAAGTTGTTCCTGAGTCGAGCTTGCTTCTTGTTGATTGGATTACCAGTGGTCGTCATGAGAGGGGAGAAAAATGGGAATTTTCTTTTTACAAGAGTACTAATCGGATTCTCACGAAAGGGGATGAGCCTGTGTTTCTTGACACGGTACTTTTCTTATTCCAGCCATAACCTTTTAAGGGGAACATGTGTCAAAAATCTATGATTGGTATGATATAAGCAAATACTCCTTGGGATTATTTTTACATGTACTTTGAATTTGCGCATCCTTGCAAAATTGCCTATTAACATTAATCTGATGCTGTCACTTTCTCTTATGAAATGTCTTGATATCGTTGGGAATTCTTTGATTATATATTATTCCCTCGAAATTGGTTGATTGATTCTAACTTGACACAGGCTTTGTTAGAGCAAGGAAATCATGGCAGTATTTCTGACCACCTGCAAGATTACCAATCAATAGCTATGATAGTGCTCTTGGGGTAGGAACTCTGTAAGTGTGCGGGTTTCTTTTTGACACAAGAATGAGAATTATGTGGCTTAATCATGTGTTTGTATTCGTGGTTTTAGGCCTAAATTGAAACATGTCCAGCATCAGATCCAGGAAGATGTCAAGAAATTAATGTCGGAGCAACTTCATGTCCCTTCTATCAGATCAGGAGGTGATAAATGTTTTCCAAAACCAAGATTTATTGCTTCTTGCAGTGTGTTTGGCCCAAAGGTGCGTAATACAATTCTTAATTGTATTCCATGTATTAATTGAAATGCTTGATATACAATCTTCTGGAATACTTCTTTTGAAAGCTCCGGCCTCCGATAAGTAGGTCACCCATAGAAAATTATATTAACTATTGATTATTTGAAGATGATCCGGAAAAGTATATTAACTCTTGATCTAGTCGAAGATGGTCAGGGAAATACATTAACTCTCTGTTAGCATGTCAGGGGACTGGAGTTGTGATTAGAGTAGCTTCCATGACAACTGAATCCATCTACAATTTCCTGCAACATGAATTGGCTGCCATGAAACCATTGCTTGGAGTTTCACCCTATTTCTAGACACACAAAAAATCAGGTAAAGGTAATTAGCGAATCTTTCTGAATTGGAGTTGCGTAGGTTTTTAATTTTTTAACGATTAAAGTTTAGTTGTTCGACCTACGTTTGGTTCCTCTTTTTTCTGTAATTTTGGGATTTGGAATACAGCAATATGGTTTATCACTTCTGAGTTAAATGACTGAAGCTCAGTGACTCGATCGGCTTAGCTTTAAACTATTGCAAACAATAATATATACTTGCAAGTGGTTTGCTGAGTAGCTTAAACAAAGAATTCACGCTTTTACTTGGTTTGAGAATATATTTTGGGCATGTAGACGAGTTTGACTCGAGTTTTATAATTTTGGATACTACTTACTTGTCATGTTTATTATCCCCTTTTAAGTTTTTTGCCACGCACAAAAAACAACCCCTCCATTTCTGGGCAGAATGAACTTTTTCATGAGTACACCTTTGTTCGATGTTCAAAATTTTTTATGGAGTTGATGTGGGATCATACCAACAATAATGCGTCGGTCGGGCAAGGAGGCCGATTTCATAAGGTTTTTTTTTTGGCGAGTGGTAATGTTTCTAAGGCTTCAAGGGTTGGATATCAGGCGCAATCAGCCCCAAGACTACTTACTACCAGTCAAGTGTTAATTTTCGCCAGCATTATATTTCTCGGGGTTTTATATAATGCTTATCTTTTCATATAACCTCCTTTGATAATATTTGATTTGTATGCTCAAATTAAAAAAGAAAAGTCACTGCTCAAATTAAAAAAGAAAAGTCACCCAAATTAATTGATTAATATATGTTTTTACTTGAAATTCTTCATGTATATGTGTGCACATATACAGATCGTGCGCACACATGGGACCTCACTCCAGTTGCATGTATACGTTAAATATTTAATTAATTTACTACCGAGAGTCTTTCTCTAATTTCTTATTAAATTTAGAAAGGAAACAATATATTTTTTTAATCCATGATAGAAATATAAAACAAATCATAATCATAAACACTTGAATAATAATCGTTAATTCTAAAATAATAATAATCAATGAAAAGAATATATATAGAAAGATAGATAGACACATACACACACATATATTTGATATGTGTGTATGATCATGTGAATAAGAGTGGCTCCTTTGGGAAATTGACTGTAACAACCCCATCATCAGAATACTGAACAAACATTTGATGTATGGAAGCATGGGGGACGCCATGGAGGGGAGTCATATAATCCGACGTGATATCTTGTTGTGTTCCATTGGGAAACCATCTTCTCTTCACCGTAATGCGCAGATGATTCTCGTCGACCACTCTCACCTTCGCGCTGCGTCTGTTCAATGTCCCTGCATTCGGAACTCTCAGTATGAATTTGTAGGCGTTTGAGCTTTCCTCGGGGACAATTCTTGGATATTCCATCTGATAGTGGGAGAGACACTAGTTGCTCAGTGCAAATAAGATGTGAATTAATAAATCAAACCGAATAGCATATCTGAGTATTTATAGAGGTTGGAAAGGACGATTGCAGAGCTTAAATCAAGAAAGTTCCTTCAAATAATTGGGATCCCCTAGATTGCCTTATGATATTATTGACAAATTAATTTTGCACAAGGGTAGTTGTTAAATTTGTATTTTTATTATGTTATTTTCATATTGTACCTAAGATATGGAGCTAAACAGATTGGCTAATTTATTTCTTTAATTACCAATAATCCTTGGATTACAATTCGTGCACATATATCAACTTTCAATATATATGTCATAATCGAATATGAAATAAACTAATAATGTAAACACAATATTACCAAAATTTCTTCAGAAAATATTTCCAAAAATGAGGGATTAATAAAAATCCGGTCAATCAAAAATACCTAATTAAAAAGTTAAATAATAAAATTATATATATGAATATGATACTGGAGTTGGTAGCCGATCAGTGTGGGATGGAAAGATTGAAGTTGATTGTGGAGAAGGAAATCAACAGTGACCCGATGCTTTCCAAATTTATCATTCCCTCTCCATTCTTGATCATACAAACAACTGTTACCAAGTTCCGGTGTTCTGCTGTCATTTGTTGAATCTGTCTCTGTTAACTGGTTAAAGATTAAATCTTGGCCATGGACGTGTGGTTATTGAACAGTACCATTTGCTGATTGTTTTTAAAAACTCGAGTGTACAGGTTTACAAGTGTGTTCCGAACAAAAATTGGAGTCATAATATTTATTATTAGTCCTAATTGAGGAAAGGTAAGACAAATCCTGTGTTTCTGGTAGCATGATTACATTTTTAGTCCTTAATTTTATCCCCGAAACACGTTTAAATCATCCTCGTAATTATTACTATGAAAGGACGTGTATTACTTTCCAGTCTCCCAACGAGTATCAAGCTTCCATTTAGACCCATCATAGCTTATGTAAAACCCCAACTCGTTCACTTTCCAGTACACGGCTGCTTGGCCTTTGTCCCGTTTCGGCACGTACGGATCGAAGGCAGCAAACTCCAAGCCAAAATAAGCCATGGCGATGTAAGAATTATTTTCCGTAGCTTTCAGTTGATATTCTTGGCAGCGATTCAATGAAACAGGTGGTAAAAAATCTCCTCCGACCACTCGAATCTTCATATCAACATTGGCGCGCGGGTTGTCTGTGACCACGGCGTCGGTAATGTGAACCAGTACAAGCTTTTTGCAAGCGCCGTTGTCCATGGTGGCCTGAGAGGTTGCTTGCATGGAGAGGCCATGAAGGGTTATGGCTAAAACCAGAAGAAGAATCGAGCTTTTGGATGACATGTTTACTTGTTTTTTTCTGGGTTTTTGGTTTCTTGTTTATGGCGTACGTTTTTGTAGTTGGGAAATCTCAAGGAAACAGGTGGAATCATTGGTGGAGCCTGGAGGTTTGAAATATATTAAACATCTTTCGTTCGGATTATGTAATGATTATGGTAACCAAAAAAATTATTTATTTTTTCATGAATTTATATTTTATTGTAACAAATTTTAGTCAGTAATAAATCCTTCTGACCTTTTATATATTTATAAAGAAATTAGTAGCTCATGTCGCGATTCGGCTCCTTTGAGACAATTATTTATAAAATGTTTTATAAATTTATTTTACAAAATTTTTATAAAATGTTTAAAAAATTGTTTTTAGAATAAATATGTGTTCCTTCAAAAAAAAAAAAAAAAAAAAGAATAAATATGTGTTTAATTTGGAAAAATCTTCTATGAAAACGTTATTTTGTTGAAAATGTTTTTGGAAATTATTTTTTTAAAAATGATTTTACAGTTAAAATAATTAAGAAGATATTTGGACAACTGTTCTATAAAAACTTTTTATAATTCTTGTTTAACCCAAGTTTTTTTATTCTAAGCACATGAAAAAACATATATCAATTTTTATATAAAAAAAACTAAACTAAGAGAAAATTGATGCGTGTCTTATCAGATTTAATGGATCACAAAAAATATTTATTGAGATATCATTTTTTTATCTGATGAGTCTCAATACTTATCGGCATCAATCAATTAATCTTCACTTATGCTGTTAAAATATTAGGTTTGTGCTTGGACGTGAGAGAATTTGATTTAGAAGCAATAATTTGATCCGAGAATGGATTTGAAGCATACATTAATTTGAAATAACACTCATATTGGGTGATTTATTATTACACAAAAAATATTATGTGACGGTCTCACGGATCAAGTTCGTGGGTTGAATATCTTATTTGAGTCATCCATTAAAAAATATTACTTTTATGCTAAGAATATTACTTTTTATTGTGAATATCGGTAGGGTTGACCCGTCTCACAGATAAAAATTCGTGAGACCGTCTCACATTAGACTTACTCTTATTATTGTATTTACTGACATAAATTAATCCAAACAATCAAATTGATTTAAAATCCATAAATCTGAAATTCATAACTTCAACACTTTTCATTTAAAAGCAACCTTAAAGTTTGTGTGATTATAGACTTAAAAAAACTAAATTTAAAAGTTTTTTTTTTTTTTGCCTTCTTATACTTACTAAAATTTGTAGGACGGAGCAATATGCTTGTTTACCCGGGCTAAAGGTCCAATTTTTTTTAAAAAAATTTATATGTAAATTTTGTATAATTTTAAAATAATATGATATTAGTTTGGGTAGATCAATTTAAAATATTAAAATATTTTAGAGTTTAAAATTTTAGCCATGACAGAGCCATATTTCTGGCTCCGCCACAGTTTGTTACCATAACCATTGCAAAATCCCACCAAAGATATTTGATATATTACATATATCCCTCCATGAATGATTCCACCTGTTTGCTTAAGAGTTCCCATATCCCTACTATAAAAATCCATAACCAAGAAACCAAAAATTCAAGGAAAAAAAAAGATAGGGTCAGAAAAGCAAAAAACAAAAACAAGTTTTAAGTATGCCATCCAAAAGCTTGATTAATTTTCCTCTGGTTTTAGCCATCACCCTCTTCATGCAAACAACCTCTCAGGCCATCGACGTCGGCGGAAAGCCTGTAATGGTTCACATTACCAACGTCATCGCCACAAACAATAAGCCCCCTGTTGAACTGAATATTCAAGACCAAGAAGGACATATGTTACCATCTGTTTCACTGAACCGTGGCCAAGAATACCAACTGAAAGCTGTGGAAAATAATTCTTACACCGCCATGGCTTCTTTGTGTAAGAAATATGACACATATTAAAAGAGGCATGTACAAATTGATATTGGCCAAGAAAATTTAGATGCGTACACGATTCTTCTTTTGACATTCATGCTCCCGACTTTTCTCGTTGATGGTATGAGAAACACCTATAAATAGAGGTGATTGAGGTCCCTAAACATACAATCTCATACAGAATAATACACCATCTATAGAGAGATTGGAGTGTTTAGAAGGCTTCAATCGGAGGAAAATCAGAATACTAAAGATGATTCGATGGCTGGAGGTAATGCTCGATTTAGCTTCCGCATATTTGTTTATCATGTTTATATACGTGCAAAAACATGATTTTGAGAAAAAACATCTAACATTTGGTATCAGAGCCGTGATACCTTTGTCTTGAAATTTTGTTTTCTGAAAATACGATATCATGAAATTTTGAAAAATTTCTTTCTGAAATTTTTTTAAGAAGCTTGAAGATCGGAAATCATAAACTTTAAGAAATTGATTTATGAAAGTTTACAATTTCTTAAAGTTTACGTAAAAATAGAATTTTGGATATAACAATATCAAGAAACTTACTTTAGAATTGTGTTCTCGATCGGAGTTTGAAGTTCTTCTTTGAAGTCTTGAATATGATAATTGATTCTTGAATTTTCATATAAAATGAGAAAATTTTTTAGAGCAAAATTTTTGAAGGAGAAATTGCAGAAGAAAATTTGAAGATGAATTACACGTTTCATGCAATTAAATATAATTCAATGAGTACTGCAATAACGTGTATATATTTAATATATGGAGCCTACACGTTTTAAATTATGTATCAAATAATACATATGAATTGAATTCAAATACATGACAATTTAGGCATTTATGGCTTCTGTTAGTTGAAACGTAAAGTTTTCGGAATTGATTATTTTTTTAAAAAAAATTTAATTAATTAATAGGGACCCACAAATAATTAATGGGGACCCACAATTTGACAATTGAATGTATCAATTTTTATTATTATTGTTTTTTAAAATAATAATAATAATAATAATAATAATAATAATAATAAATGAATAATGATGAATGTGTTATTAAGTTATATGTATAATTCGGTATACATATAGCATTTGGTTAAATAATTTGTATACATTAAAATAATTCCAAGTTCGATACATGTTCAGAAATTATTTTTGCATGTTAGATAAAATGTCAAATATTGTGGATTAGTGTTTGATGTGTACATGCAAATTTAATATTATGTTTGCATTTATTCTTGAAATTTAAAATGCAATTAATATTGAAAAATAATTGGTAAATCAATATTCACATTATGTTCATATTAAATTATATTGAGTTGTTTATAATTTGAAATGAACATATCAAGTAAGATGTGAATATAATATTATAAAATATTTCAGAAGTTCACAAATGAACAAATAATCCTCACTTTATCACTACTCTGATAAAAGAGATCAAAAACTGATGAGGAGTCCACATTTTTATGTAAATGTGATCCTCACTTTATCACTACTCTGATTGAAGAGAAAAACTGATGGGGACCGTATTTGTTCATATTAAGTAAAAATGTGAATATAAAGTTATTTATTAAAAAAATTTTGGCTTATAAAGATTCACATAAATGTGGATAATTAAGTTGAATAATAATTATAAGGTGACATAAGAAAACATGATCTGAGAGAGTTCTTCAAAGATCGGTTTAAATTGCCTTGACTAGCCACTGGTCTCCCTGAGGAACGTTGCTCTGACTAGGAGTTAGGTATTTAAAGGGCCTTAGCACTACCTAAATTTTCCTGGGAGCACTCTTAGAAAGTGTTGATTGTGTTACTAAATATTATTATATAAAGATTTAAGTAATGCCAAAATTTTTGTCTAGTGATCCGTATAATTTTAAATAATTAAGGTTTAGCCACAGCACCCTTAATTATGAGAAATTATACATTAAGTCAGATTTGGATCACATTAAAAGCATTTATTAAGTATAAAAAAATAAATAAAATTGTCCAGTAATCCGTATAATTTTAAATAATTAAGGTTTAGCCACAGTACCCTTAATTATGAGAAATTATACATTAAGTCAGTTAAGGATCACATAAAAGAGATTTATAAAATCAAAATTTATGTCTAGTGAATCGTCTAATTTTAAATAATTAAGTAATAGCCACAACATCCTTAATTATGCAAAATTATACATTAAGTGGGCTGAGGATCACATGAAAGACATTTATTAAGAGCATAAATATTTAAAAAATTTTGATTTAATGTTTTAGTGATTCGTATAATTTTAATTTATTAAAGAATATCTATAGCATCTTTAATTGAATTAAAATTATACATTAATTTTTTAATCACATTTAGTTATAACAGACATAAATTACATAAAATTATTCATCATTTTGATAATATTTTGAGATGAATGATTATGAAAAATAAATATTTATGCATAAAGAATTTAATATTCTAGTGATTCGTATAATTTTAATTAATTGAAGAGTAGCAACAACATCTTTGATTGAATTAAAAGTATACATAAATTATGAGGATCATATTTGGTTATAAGGAATATAAATTGTAATTAATTATATTTGAACATTGAAATTTATCTCACAAGAAATTTCGTTATGTTAAATATAATTAATTAGGATACAATATTGAATTATTTTCTTAATTAATTCACATGGATTGAGAATTGAATATAATTCAATAGTTATATCATTAAGTTGTATGAATCTAATTGAATTAAAAATTCAGTCCACAGACAATTTTTATGTTAGTGATTCATATGTAGATCATGATTTACATGGGTAAAACATGACATATGGTTTATTGCTTCATTTAATAACATTAGCATGTATTCATTAATTTTGCAGCATATTGCTTACTCTGATAATAATTTCTAAAATTCAAGTCTATAATTTTAAGGTGTGAAATTGAAGATTATTCTTCATACAATTTAAATGAGCACTATTGATATGAGATGATATAGGGTACAAGGCACTATGACAGATACATGTTCATCACAAATCATGAGGTTTTGGAATCAAGAGATCCAAAATTTATGAGAATGACTTGATTAGTGGGAGCGATCAAATTCAGAATATTGATCAATATGATGCTCATTCATCCACACAAGTTATATGTATTGATTGCTATTCACAACATCCTCTAATTAAAAAGTGTGTTGTGAAATCAATCGTATAAATTCCACAATTTGTTGGTCATGATCTTGTAGTTCTTAATACTCATAAAAATATTGAATGATAAAAAAAATTCAATAGCAAGTAATGAAATCTGAAAGTTGATTCAATTGCCATTCATTTTTAGATTAGTCTTCAGAACAAATAAAGTCTCATTAGGCAACATCAAACAACATAAAGAATTCTTCTCTAGTGATGATGAATATTTAATATTTCAAGATAAAGAAAAAGATATAGATTGAAACATGTCTCACATTAGTGGTATTTCAAGTTTTACAATATTATCTCTTCATTAAGTTTTGTTGAGAATATTGTGGGTCATTATGAATACCAGAAGGTTAGTGAGAGTTTAATTATTATCAGAGTAATATAAGTATTTGACCAATAAAAAAGCTGCAAAATGTTTTGGGTTACCTTTATGGTATTAAAGTTTTACATGCTCATGTGAGACGAATTGACAATTTGGAAAGTGATTTGTTACTTCCACTATTGAGTCAAAATTCGTCATTGAAGCACTATTGTATGGTGTATTTTAAGGAGTTTCATTATGGGTTTAGAATTATGAATTCTATGTCTAAGTCATTAAGACTATATTAATGCAATTCAGTTATGGTCTTTGTGACTAAAGCGGTGGTCGAATTAAGTATATCGACATAATGTATTTTAAAGCGTTGGAGAACGTGTTAATAAAGTGGTCATTGAACACGTTAGCACTGAATTGGTGATCTTTTTATCTAAAGGCATGCAAATTTCAGATATTAAAGGATCATAAGGTAATTATTGATGGATTTGATTCCATAATAAATTTATGTTATATACATTTGGTTTTGATAATGAAACGCATTCAGTTATGATATTTCTCATATTCAGTTATGTACATATTCAGTTATCTTGATAAAAATATCAATAAAGTTGGACCTCGAATAAACATTGGGTTTATTCATTAAGTTATACAGATTTGAGAGGCATAATGCATTGTGATACATGGAAGATCATACTCGCTTTTAGAGAACCGGTCGCCATGATTCGTGTATTTGTTTTCTCCTATGGTAAATTAGATGTATATGTGTCAAGTGGGAGAATGTAAGAAATATGACACATATTAAAAGAGGCGTGTACAAATTGATATTGGCCAAGAAAATTTAGACGCGTACACGATTCTTCTTTTGACATTCATGCTCCCGACTTTTCTCGTTGATGGTATGAGAAACACCTATAAATAGAGGTGATTGAGGTCCATAAACATACAATCTCATACAGAATAATACACCATCTATAGAGAGATTGGAGTGTTTAGAAGGCTTCAATATATCGGAGGAAAATCAGAATACTAAAGATGATTCAATGGCTGGAGGTAATGCTCGATTTAGCTTTCGCATATTTGTTTATCATGTTAATATACGTGCAAAAACATGATTTTGAGAAACAACATTTAACACTTTGGGCTTGGACTTTGCTGCGGTCGATCCGTACTTGCCGGGGCGGGATAAAGACCAAACAGCCATGTATTGGAAAGTTAACGAGATAGGGGTTTACATAGGCTATGATAAGTCTAAGTGGAAGCTTGATGCTCGTTGGGAGAGTGAGTGATTTGTTCATTTAACCGACAAGAAACCAAAAATTTATGAAGTCTCAATTTATCAATAAAGTTTCAAACAATNAAAAAAAAAAAAAAAAAAAAAAAAAAAAAAAAAAAAAAAAAGATAGGGTGAATCTGGAGAGGAAGCACCAACGAAAGATTGAGCTTTTAAATAATTGACGATTATGGTAAAAACTTGTGTGAGACGGTCTCACGAGTCGTATTTTGTGAGACTGATCTCTTATTCGAGTCATCTATGAAAAAATATTACTTTTTATGCTAAGACTATTACTTTTTATTGTGAATATCGATAGGGTTGACCCATCTCACAAATAAAGATTAATAAACTGTCTCACAAGAGACCTACTAATTGATTAAAAGTCGGGCAAAAATCAAATATGTATATTGAGTAAAAACAGAAATGAAAAGTTTAATTTTTTTTATGAGTTTTTTTAAAGATATAATATTTAATAATAAGTGATTATAATACTATATTTAGCTTTTTAAAAATCTATAAAAATTCTATGCTGAACAATAATTAATTAATTAATGCTATATCAATTTCCATTTAGTATATTTAAAATTAAAAACTTATGTAATAAATGGATGAAATAGGAAAATATAGACAAAGAAAGTGTGGAATGGTTCTGATTGGAGTTTTAAAATTTTGTGTGAAACGATTAATATTATCCGACAAGAAAAGTTATAATTATTATTTTTAGTAGCTCATGTATGGCTATAAATTTTAAATGATTTATATTATATATTTGGAATGATTTATAAATGATTGATACATTTTAAAATATTTATATTATTTATAATAGTTTATATATAATTGAATAATTTTAAAAACTTATATTATTTATGTATGGTTAATGAATTTTTTAACTATGTATATTTATAATTTTTTCAGTACGGTTTTTTTTTTTGCCAATTTTTTATTTTTTTTCTAAATTTTTTATTTTTTTGCGCGTTGACTAGTCTAATCCGCGATCATGACGGGTTGGGTCGGGTTGGGTTGGAATGGGTTTTCCCAACTTGCCAAGTTGGTAAGCCATCTCGTCTGAGAGCTCTAATTATGATTTATTATGTATTTATTTTTATACATAAATTGCACCCTCTAATTTGTTTTGAATTTTTATTTCACCTCTGCAATAAGAAAAACCAATCCTCCCATCTCTGGGAAGAATGTAGTTCTTCCTAGTCAATTTACATACTCATTAATATCTCACGTTGAAAATAATATGTAATTAATTTGAATTCTGAAAGTTGGGTTATCAAAGAAGGCAAAAACTTGTATGAGACGGTCTCATGAGTCGTATTTGTGAGACGGATCTTTTATTTTGGTCATCTATAAAAAAGTACACTTTTTATGTTAAGAGTATTACTTTTTGTTGTGAATATGAGTATGTTTGACCCGTCTCACAGATTAAGATCCGTGAGACGGTCTCATATGAGATTTACTCATCAAAGAATTGACGAGTTTCAAGAATGGAAAAGATTGGAATTGAAAGTTGTATATATAGAGGATCTGTAAATAAAATTAAAAACCGAAAAGTAATTGTAAATTTTGATTAAAAAGCTGGATTTACATGTTCCAATTCAACTTATTTTTTTTAAAAAAAATGTAATTAAAGCATTTCAATTTACTGCTTTTATACAATCTATGTCCTAATTCACACAATTTTTATTTTGATCATGTTATCTGTCTATTCACGGTTTTAGTCCATTAATTTGTATTTTCTTTAATTTTAATCATTTTGTGCTTACGTGACATCAAACATGCTATCAACAACATGCTTAGATGAAAAAAGACTCAAATCAGAAAAAACTCGAAAGTGCAAATTAGTAAACCGATACCGTAAATTGACCAACAAGATAACTAATTAAAATGAAAAAAAATTGTAAATTACAATACCAAAAATATCATTTTTCCCTACAAATATTAGGGTTTTTCTATCATCGTACTAGATTAAGAAATTCTAATTTGGGCATCAATCGTCTACAAAATTACACATTGATCAATGACTCGATAGAAAAGAAGAACCGGACTACAAAAAAATTCAAAAACACCCAAATTTTGATGAAATTATTTGAAACATTATTGAGATCATAAACACATATTTTTCCCTGTAATATTACAATAATAAATCACTCGGTCTCCCAAGGAGTATCCAGCTTCCACTTAGACCCATCGTAGCTTATGTAAAACCCTACATCGTCAACTTTCCAATACACGGCTGCTTGGCCTCTATCCCGCGTCGGTACGTAAGGATCGAACAAAGCAAACTTCAGGCCAAACATAGCCACGGCTTTGTAAGAACTGTTTTTGTTAGCTTTCAGTTGATATTCTTGGCCACCACTGAGTGAAATAGGTGGAGAGAAAGGTCCGCCGACAACTCGAATCCTCATGGAGACAAGGGGAATTTGGCTTGCTGCAGGCATAAAGTCGGTAATGTGAACCAGTACACACTTGCCGCCAGCGTCGTCGTCGACGGTGGCCTGAGAGGTCGCTTGCATAGAGAGGCCATGAAGGGTTATGGCTAAAACCAGAGGAACGATCAAGCTTTTGGATGACATGTTTACTTGTTTCCCTGAGTTTTTGGTTTCTTGTTTATGGGTTTTTGTAGTTGGGAAACCTAAGGAATTAAATAGGTGGAATCATTCATGGAGCCTGGAGGGATGAAATATATTAAAAATCTTTGGCTCGGATTATATAATCATGATATGACAATAATATAAATATATAGGTTCATGAATTTATGGTAACAAATTTCAGTCAGTAATAAACCCTTCTAACCCTTTATTTTACTCTATTTTTTAATAAAGAAATTAGTAGTTTATGCCGGTGATTAAGTTTTAAAATATTCTTGTTATGTGCTTCTATTTTGTATCGTATGAATGAAAATTTTATGAAATCTATATACACTTTTATTTACAGAAAATATATTCTACCACGTACATGTATCATGTATAGATCAATTTCATGAGATGAATTTTCGATTCAACTTGATCAATCAATGACAAATTATTATTGTATATGTCCTTCAAATATGAACTAGATCGATCTGTCTTGCATCGTCTCAAAGAGACATACTCGTTATCATTAAAACTTCTATCAGATAGTCTTATAGATCAATTTTATGTGAATGATTTTCGATTCAACTTTCCTCATAAAAAAATATTAATTTTTATATCAAAAGTATTACTTTTCACTATATATATAAATCAGATCGACCTATATCACAAAAGACCTACTCCATTGTTATTTAGCTTTTTAAAAAATCTATAACTACACAAAATTTAATATTCTATCGTGAAGAATAATTTATTTATTTATTCATCATCAATTTCCCTTTTATTATATTTAAAATTAAAGTATTATGTAATTTCCCTCTGTTCCAACAATTGGGGAAATTATATTTTCGTCATGCATGCAACTCACACAATTTCATTTTTTTTTTTTTATCGATTTATGATCTCAGTACACTAATTTGTGCATTTTTTTTTCAGTTTTAGTCATTTTGTGCTGACATCGCCAATTCAGCAATTTCCCACAGATTAATACTTCTGAATTTCACACAGATTAATAAAAAAACTAAAATTGGAAAAAGTTAAATTAAATTAGTTGGCAACAAAAGAAAAAATAGACATACGGGAAAATTATATTTTTGGGATCAATCGACTACAAATTTCACACAGATTAATAATTCTGAAACACCCAATTTTCGATGCAATTATAATGAACACATATTTTTCCCCGTAATATTACAATAAATCACTGGCCACCAATTGCCCAAGAAGAATTAAACTCCCAATTAAAACCATCATAGCTTTTGGAAAACCCCTTACCGTCCATTTTCCAATACACGGCTGCTCGGCCTTTATCCAGCGTCGGCACGTACGGATCAAACACAGAATACTCCGGGCCAAAAAAAGCCACGGCTTTGTAAGTATTGTTTTCGCTAGCTTTCATCTGATATTCTTGGCCGCCTCTGAATGAAATAGGTGGAGCGAAATCTCCGTCGCCAACTTGAATATTTTCATGGAGATATGGGGAAAACGGGTTTGAGGCATAACGTCGGTAATTTTTACCAGTACAACCTTCCCGCCCACATCAGCGTCGATTGTAGCCTGAAATGTTGCTTGCATGGAGAGGCCATGAAGGGTTATGGCTAAAACCAGAGGAACAATCAAGCTTTTGGATGACATGTTTACTTTTTTTTTTCCCAGAGTTTTTGGTTTCTTGTTTATGGGGGGTTTTTGTAGTAGGGAAATCGTAAGTAAACAGGTGGAACTATTCATCCAGCCTGGAGGGATGAAATATGTTAAACATCTTTGGTTCGGATTATGCAATGATTATGGCAACAATACAATCATTACATAGTCCGAACCAAAGATGTTTAATATATTTTATATATATCTATATATATATATCATGAATTTATGGTAACGTACGCATGGAAATTTTATGAAAGCTGCTGTATTTAATATATATAATTCCAAGATAGTGATTAATCTGCAATCAGTACTGCATCAAACGGAAATAAATCAACAAATTTTTTTGTATAATTTGACTGATCAATAATTTTTCATCTGTAAATTTGCATTTAGGTAATATTTATCCTTATATAAATATAAAACAAATCAAATTAATGCATCATGTGCCAATTAGTCATAATAAACACTTGAATAATCATCATTAATTCTATAATAATAATGATCAATGAAAAGAATATAGATAGACTGATAGATAGACACACACATACACATATTGATGTGTGTGTGCTTACACAGTAATATATAATCATGTAAATAAGAGTGGCTCCTTTGGGAAATTGACTGTAACAACCCCATCATCAGAATACTGAACAAACATTTGATGTATGGAAGCATGGGGGACGCCATGGAGGGGAGTCATATAATCCGACGTGATATCTTGTTGTGTTCCATTGGGAAACCATCTTCTCTTCACCGTAATGCGCAGATGATTCTCGTCGACCACTCTCACCTTCGCGCTGCGTCTGTTCAATGTCCCTGCATTCGGAACTCTCAGTATGAATTTGTAGGCATTTGAGCTTTCCTCGGGGACAATTCTTGGATATTCCATCTGATATATAGTGGGAGAGACTAGTTGCTCAGTGCAAATAAGATGTGAATTAATAAATCAAACCGCAGAGCATATCTGAGTATTTATAGAGGTTGGAAAGGACGATTACAGAGCTTAAATCAAGAAAGTTCCTTCAAATAATTGGGATACCCTAGATTGCCTTATGATATTATTGATAAATTAATTTTGTCACAAGGGTAGTTGTTAAATTTGTATTTTTATTATGTTATTTTGATATTGTACTTAAGATATATATGGAGCTAAACTGATTGGCGAATTATTTATTTCTTTAATTACCAATAATCCTTGGATTACAATTCGTGCACATATATCAACTTTCAATATATATGTCGTAATAAAATATGAAATAAACTAATAATGTAAACACAATATTACCAAAAATGAGGGATTAATAAAAATTCGGTTAAACAAAAAAACCTAGTTCAAAAAGTAAATAAAACCAAAATAATCCAACAAAACTAAATTAGCGTATTTATACTTGTAACCAATATTTGGGAATATATATA